>NC_135803.1:127376598-127488552 GCF_964213995.1 Mustelus asterias | reverse complement strand
ACTGCATGTAGATGCAATAAAATAAAGATAAAACCTACTTTTACATAGAACTTTTTCTGATCTCTCAAATTGGTTCATAGCCAATTAAATACTTTTGAGTTGTAGTCACCACTATAATGTAGGCAAGGTTATTCTAGGATGGATGAGATGAGCTTGTCGAGATGGCCTTCGCCATCTATAATTATCTTGTGAACAGAGGGTGGAATTATAGCTGGATTCCTGTCTATTTTGTTGTTTATGAAAGTTTACTGTGTGGATTTTGCGGGGTGAGATTGCCAGGACAGGAGTACATAATGAGCTCATCATGAATCAGTAGTATGTTTTACGCTGCACGTGCTTCTCAAGCGTCTTTTCCATTGATTTCAATATTGCCCTTTTTTTAATTACTTACCTATTATCCCATTCTGTCTGTGCTTTTAAAGGCATGGAAAAGTGATAAAGTTGTGTTGCATAGTATATATTGAAGTGAGAAGCAACAGTCAGCAAAGTCTTCAGGCTTTCTGATCGAGAAAACACAGATAATGATGTGAACCATTCAGTTTTTGTCCTCTGACCAGTAAGCTCCTAAGTGCTCCAACACTTCTCACAGACCATGAGGACCTATATTTAGTCATTCCACTTTGTTGCTTAGGAGTTATTTGATATTTCTACCCTGTGAGATTATTGATAAAATAAAACCCAACTGTACATCTTGAATAAAAAATTATATTGAACAATATCATGTATCTAGGCAGATGTGTCGTCTTCTACTTCTATGGAGTGGAAAAGATCTTATGCAGTTTATCTGGGTTGCAAGTATTGAATCTTTCCCCCAAATATAAATCGACTATCACCGTGTTCATATGGTGCAATGCATTGGTTTTACTATTAATGACCCATGCTGCATATGTATCGGATGTTATTTGTTACCAGATGTCAACAGTGGGAATTATCATTTTATTAGGACCTTTCTGTGCTTGTTTAGTGAATTGATTGGTGAAACTTGCAAGGGGAAAATATATCGTTGGGTGATTGAGAATTAAAATGGAGGTCAGCGGAGGAATAACAGGCCCAGGAACAAGAGAAGTTCTAGGTCCCGTGATTTTACTTCTGGACTTGGTAGTACCACTCCCCCACTCTTTCCCTGTAACACTGCAATTTTTTATACTTCAGGAACTTATCCAGTTCTCTTTTTAAAACCCCTATTAAACCTGCCTTCACCTCTTGGGCTCTGCAATCCTGATCTGAAACATTGGCTGTGTTAAAAGGAATCTTCTCGTATCACTTTTGATTCATTTGCAAAAATACTTGTCTTCAGCCCCTCTTACAAAAGGAACAGTTTGTCTCTTTCTAATCTGTCTGGAACCCACACAATTTTATACATGTCAAATCTGCTCTAGGCTTTTGCATTTCACATTCTTCTTCATGTACAATGCCCAGAACAGGATACAATATTCAAACTGCGACCAAGCTAGAGTTTTATAAAGATTTATCATAGTTTCCTTGGATTTTGTACTCTATGCCTTTATTTTTCAAGCCCAGGAACCTGTATATCTTTTTAACAACTTGCTCAAACTACCCTTTTCCCTTCAACAATTTATGCACCCTGGTCTCTCTGTTCTTGTATCCTTTATTTTATATTGCATCTCCCTGTTCATCCTATTTCTCTGCATTATAATTAATCTGTCGTATCTGCCCATTCCACTAGCCTGCCCGTGGTTTTCTTGAAATCTATACTATCCAGTTCATAGTTCATAATACTTCTAAGTTCTGTGACAACTGCACATTTTCAAATTGTGCCCTGTACACTCAAGTCTAGGTTATTAATATAGATCAACAAAACTTTGGTTCTAGAACTGACCTCTGGGGAACTTTATTGTATACCTAGTTCTCCTCTGAGAAACAAGCTTTGATTACTGTTGTTTGTCACTCAGTCACTTTTGGATCCATTGTCCTTTTAAGTTCATGGCTTTCAGCTATACTGACGAGCCTGTTACATGGAACTGTATCAAAAGCCTTTTGGAAATCCACATGCATCACATCAGCCTGATCAGTGCTCTTTGTTAAAACTCAAAAAGTTGAACATGGTTTACCGTTTGAGCTGACTTTCCTTAGTTCATCCACTCTTGTCCCAGTGACTTAATTTTGTTCCAGGTTATAGTTTCTAATAGCTTTCCAACCACTGAGGTTAAACTGACATACATACAAACTTGCATACGAATTAGGAGCAGGAGTAGGCTATTCAGCCCCCAGAGCCTGCTCTGCCATTTAATACTGATTTCATTGTAATCTCAACTCTAAACATGATAATGTTTCACTCTTTGCTCATCAAGAATCTATCTAGCTGTACCTTTAATGTTTAAATATTCATCTTCTAAGGAAGAAAATTCCATAGACTCATGATTCTTTTAGATAATTATGTTTTTCTCATCTTTAATTGGCCTATAGTTGCTGGATTTATCCTTAGACCCACTTTTTGAACAAGAATGTAACTTTAGCAATTCTCCAGACCTCTAGCACCACCCCGATATCTAAGGAGCATTGGAAGATTATCGCTAGTACCTCAGCAATTCCCACCCTTTCCTCAGATGCATTCCATTTGATCCTGGTGACTTATCAATATTCAGTACAATGAGCCATTCTAATACTTCTCTGTTATCAATTTTTAGCCCATTTAATGTTTTAAGTACCTCCTCCTTCATGATTGTTGGGAATAAGCAAAATGCCCAAATAAGTTATAAATGTGTATTATGATGGTCTATATGTTTTTGGAGGAAAGCCTATATTTTCTGTTGGGATGAGATCCCCTCTAAGAACTGGGTTTCTCTTAGAGATGATTGCTTGTAAAGCACCTGACTTTCAGTAACTGATCATGTGACCAAGATGCCAGATAAACAATAGAATAGTAAAGGGTCACCAATAAGTTAATTATAGGGTGAGTAGCTTGAATATAGGGAGGCCTTGTGGAGCATTGGATGAGCCAGAAGCTCTGGGTTCAAGTTCCACTACAGAATTAGATGGCCAAGGAAGCTGTATTCATATATTTAGTTGATCTTTCTTTACACCCTAGCTATGACTGTAACACTACATTCTGCACCCTCTCCTTTCCTTCTCCCCTATGTACTTTATGACTGGTATGCTTTCTCTGTATAGTGCACGAGAAACAATACTTTTCACTGTATACCAATGCATGTGACAATAAATAATCAAATCATAACACTGCCAAACAGGTTGAATATCAACTTTCAAATCTTTTCAACATACTACAATGGTAGCCAGTAAGAAGGGGAAAGATTCCTGGTTAGCCATGCGATGGAAAGAAAGTTAGAGCCCTTACCTTCATTATTTGCACTTTGGACTACAACATGCATATAAAAAATAAAAGTGCATGTTGACACAATCGCCGGAATTTTACCGTCCAGCCCGCCACGGGAATCGGAACGGGCAAGGGATGGACCATGGAAAGGTCCATTGACCTCGGGTGGGATATTCCGGTTTCAGGACAAGCAGGGCCATAAAATTCAGCCCAACAACTGGATACCTCTTGAGTTGTTTGACTCCGTTTAAGTTTATTTATTAGTGTCACAAGTAGGCTAACATTAACACTGCATTGAAGTTACTGTGAAAATCCCCTAGTTGCCACACTCCGGCACCTGTTCGGGTACACTGAGAAAGAATTTAGCATGGCCAGTGCACCGAACCAGCACGTCTTTCAGATTGTGGGAGGAAACCAGAGTACCCAGAGGAAACCCACACAGACATGGGGAGAACATGCAACTCCACACAGACAGTGACCCAAGCCGGGAATCGAACCCGGGTCCCTGGCACTGAGGCAGCAGTGCTAACCACTGTGCCACCGTGCCACCAGTTGGCTGGGCAGCTGGTGTGGATCAGATTGAAACGTAGAAACAAGAAGCAGGCGTAGGCCCTTCAAGCCTGCTCCGCCATTCATCTTGATCATGGCTGATCATCGAATTCAATATCCTGATCATCTCTTCCCTCCCCTCCTCCCATATCCCTTGATCCCTTTGGCCCCAAGAGCTATATCGAAGTTCTTCTTGAAATCAGACATTTTGGCCTCAACTACATTCGGTGGTAGTGAATTCCACACATTCACCACCCACTGGGTGAAAAGATTTATCCTCACCCCAGTTCTAAAAGGTTTGCCCCTTATCCTCAAACTATGACCCATAGTTCTGGACTCCCCCACCGTTGGGAGCATTCTTTCTGAATCTACCATGTCTAACCTTGTTAGAATTTTATACGTTTCTGAGATCTCCTCTCACTCTACTAAACTCCAATGAATATAATCCTAACCAACTTAGTCTCTCCTCATATGACAGACCTGCCATCTCAGGAATCAGCCTGGTAAACCTTCGCTGTATTCCCGCGATAGCAAGGACATCCTTCCTCAGATAAGGACACCAAAACTGAATACAATACTCCATGTGTGGCTTCACCTATACAATTGCAGCAAAACATCCCTATCCTTATACTCATCCTCTCGCTATGAAGGCAAACATACCATCAACCTTCTTTACTGCCTGCTGTACCTACTTACTTTCAGAGGCCGATGTACGAGGACTCCAAGGTCTCCAACAGCACAGGTTTGAAACCCCATTCTGGTTGGAGTGGATTAAGGATCTATCTCCATGATGGAGGTTAGGTTGGACCTGCCTTCAGGCAGTTAATGGAAGAACAAGCTTGCTGCAGGAAACATCTCTTGCAAGCAGAATTCATTTGAAATTCTGTGCATTGGCTAAAAGAGTTTAAACCTCATGCTAACTGAAGGACTCCTAACAATGAGTTGGAGTTGCGAAGAGAGAGAGAAGTTTGGATGCAAGACTCCAGAGTGAAAGAATATTAGAGCCAGGAGACCCAAAATGGCTACACTTGAGACACTCGCGACACCTGTGTTGAACAGGGGCAGCCTACAACTCTGGAGCGGTTGAAGAGATTTGAAGAGACAACCTTGTCAGATGTAAGCAGAAATCTCAGCACTTATACCAATCTTTGAAACAGTACTCAAACCAATTAAGCAATTCTATGATTCAATAGCCTGATAAAAAAAATAAGAACAGGTGAGCTGAATAGTCATTATTAATAGCTCGTTAACAGGACAGCCTCGGGTATAAATAAGTGATAATAGAACAGATACAAATAATGAATTGCAACACGATGACAACTTCTTCCTTAGCAAATCGCTTCTCGGCTTTTGGCTAAGATCAAGTGTCGTATGGATCGGATGCTGCGCTTGGTTGAGGTCATTAGGTTACATTTAAGCTTCATTTGAAGCAATTTTTAAAAACGGCATTTCGGCCTTTTGGCTAAGATGCAAATGAGATCAAGCCTTGGAGGAGGTGAGTCTGCACCTACTCCAATCAGCTTGGCTCATGTAGATCAGGCCCAAGACAGGAGTGGAGGCCCTGTCTTGTCAGCTTGGATCGGAAATGTCTCAACTTGTTGAGACTCTGAATTGGACTTGATTTGATTGAATTGGAAAAGTATTAAAAAAAGTAAAATTTCAGCCATGCCCTCTGACTCCATGCATGGATCCTCTTTTTGATCCCAAATCAATGCCATCTCTCCTCTCCCTACTCCCTTTTCCTGACTGTCTCTCCCTTTTTCTCTCATTGTAACACTGTAACTCCATCTTTTCTTTGCTACCTTTTTTTTCCTAAACAGCTTGTATCCAGAAATATTTAGCACCAAGCCCTGCTCCTTTTTGAGTCAAGCCTCTTATTTTCGCCACAACATCGTATTCCCATGTGGCTATTTTCTTTTGCAGCTCCTTAATGTTGTTTACCAGTCTGTATATTTATGCACATGCACTTGAAGAGAAAATTAATTGAGATCTAGTTTGATCTTGTCCAATATCTTACTGTTTGTACAGCTATCTGTCTCTTTCAATCATCATTGATCTTTTCAAATGCTATATCCTGATTCCCATCCCTCAGCCAAGTTATTTTAAACCTTTTGCAACAGCAGTAGCAAATTGTGCAACTTGGCTGATCTGTACAGGTCCCACTTCTCCCAGAGCTGGACCCAATGTCCTTGTCTTGGCTGTTCACCCTTGCCCATTGAGTATTATGTAGCTGCTTGAATGTAGAACACCTTCCTGGATTCACTTCTGCAGCCACAAAGATCTGTCTGTTCCCCTGACTATAGAATACTCCATCTCTGTTGTTTTCCCAATCTTTCAGCCACCTCTGTGTACAGCTGAGCCATCACATGGTGCTGTGGGAAGATGATGGCATAGTGGTATTGTTACTGAACTGCTAATCCAGAGACCTGGGGGTAATACTCTGGGGACCCAGCAGATGGTGAAATTTGAATTTAATAAATATCTGGAATTGAAAGTGCAAAACCATTATACTTGTAAAAACCCAACTCGTTCATTAATGTCCTTTGGAAAAGAAAACCTACCATCCTTTCTTCACTGAACCACAGAATTATTACAAAGAACAATACAGCACAGGAACAGGTCCTTTGGTCCACCAAGTCTGTGCCACACCAATGCCTCTCTAACCTAATATTTTCTTGCCTCTACGTGGTCCATATCCCTCTATTCCCTGCCTATTCATGATGTGGAGATGCCGGCGTTGGACTGGGGTGAACACAGTAAGAGTTTTAACAACACCAGGTTAAAGTCCAACAGGTTTATTTGGTAGCAAATACCATAAGCTTTCGGAGCGCTGCTCCTTCGTCAGATGGAGTGGAAATCATAGAAATCATAGAAACCCTACAGTGCAGAAGGAGGCCATTCGGCCCATCGAGTCTGCACCGACCACAATCCCACCCAGGCCCTACCCCCACATATTTACCCGCTAATCCCTCTAACCTACGCATCTCAGGGGCAATTTTAACCTGGCCAATCAACCTAACCCGCACATCTTTGGACTGTGGGAGGAAACCGGAGCACCCGGAGGAAACCCACGCAAACACGAGGAGAATGTGCAAACTCCACACAGACAGTGACCCGAGCCGGGAATCGAACCCGGGACCCTGGAGCTGTGAAGCAGCAGTGCTAACCACTGTGCTACTGTGCCGCCCAATGTGCTCTCAAACAGTGCACAGAGACACAAAATCAAGTTACAGAATACTGATTAGAATGCGAATCCCTACAGCCAGCCAGGTCTTAAAGATACAGACAATGTGGGTGGAGGGAGCATTATGCACAGGTTAAAGAGATGTGTATTGTCTCCAGACAGGACAGCCTGCAAGTCCAGGAGGCAAGCTGTGGGGGTTACTGACAATTTGACATAAATCCAACATCCCGGTTTAGGCCGTCCTCGTGTGTGGAACTTGGCTATCAGTTTCTGCTCAGCGACTCTGCGCTGTCGTGTGTCGTGAAGGCCGCCTTGGCCCGCTTACCTGAAGATCCGAGGCTGAATGCCCGTGACTGCTGAAGTGCTCCCCCACAGGAAGAGAACAGTCTTGCCTGGTGATTGTCGAGCGGTGTTCATTCATCCGTTGTCGTAGCATCTGCATGGTTTCCCCAATGTACCATGCCTCGGGACATCCTTTCCTGCAGCGTATCAGGTAGACAACGTTGGCCGAGTTGCAAGAGTAGGTACCGTGTACCTGGTAGATGGTGTTCTCACGTGAGATGATGGCATCCGCCTCGGCTCCTTCCTCTGCAACTGGACCTGAACTTCCTAACCCACAGACCACAATCAGTAGGGATAGGCAACACCACCTCCTCTACGATCTTTCGCAACACCGGTGCCCCACAAGGCTGTGTTTTCAGTCTCCTACTACACTTCTTATACACCTATGACTGTGGCCAAATTCCCCTCCAACTCGATTACTTTAATGAAGAATTCTGAATTGGTGAAGATCTTGGTAATTGAGCTGAAGACACAGAAAATAGGAAACCCTGTCAGAGACAAGATTTAACTCTCTGCTACATCTCTTCCAGGAATGCCTATCCTGAAGAAATACTGATCTTCTCTCTGAAAGGATTTCCTATTTTCTTTGTCTTCAGCTCTGATGAAGAATCATCCGGACTCGCATCATTAGCTCTATTCTCTATTCTCTCTCCACAGATGCTGTCAGACCTGCTGAGATTTTCCAGCATTTTTTGTTTTGTTTCAATCGCAGCATCCGCAGTAATTTACTTTTATAATAATCTAGAGATTATTGCCTTCGAAGTTCGAATTAATTTGGTGCCTAGTTCCTCATGCTGGTTACGTAGAACCACTTTCCTTGTCCTGCCTATGTCTTTGGTAACTACATGGACCATGACGACTGAATCCTCCTACCGAATCTCAATGGTACAAGCACAAATGCATTTGTATGGAAAGAATGCTGTTAATTTCATTAATCTTGTTTCTAGTCCTGTGGTTGCATTTCCGTTTCGATATACTCACTGGTTATCAGTTGTGTTAATGACGATCTTCAAAAACATTGGGGACAATTCTCCTTAACAAAAAATTCTATGTGTTGAATGCACGTGAAAACTGGAGTAAATCACACTTTTTTTCAGTGGGAATTCAGAGAAGAATCTCCCACATTCTCTGTGCACTGCAGAGTGGACTCGTGTAAATCACGTTGGAAATCAGTGGATGGGGCCTATTCCCACTGGAGACGCCGGCAGCATAATGCTGGGCGGGCCACTGAGCATGTGCCAATCTGTCAATGCTGAGATTGGCGCATGCGCAGTGGCCCCTGTCTGCCAGCTTCCCGATCGTTGGCCAGCACCGCGATCCCCGCAATGCCGGCCCTCTGACCCTCCAACCACCCCAATCTCCAGAATTCCTCACCCCCACCCCAATGGAGAGCCCTGATCACTGGCCTCCCTCCCTCCTGCACCGATCCTGACTGCAGAGTGGCAGTGGGACACCCCACCCCCATTGGACATCGGGCAGTCTCAAGGTGCCCCCTGAGTGCCGGGGGCCCAGGCTGGCACCGCTAAGGTGCCAATGCCCAGGGGGTGTCCCCCCTCGGTGCCTGACCCTGGGGGGCCCCAATTGTCCCCCTTAACTCCCGCTGGAATTAAATGCTCTTGGCAGGAGGGGAGAGACTAGCCTGGAGACTTTAGTCCCGGGCCCGCTAATTATATTTAAAGGATAAAATTACCATGTGCATGCATTATATAGCTCCGTGTCTATTTCCGCCACTGAACTGATGGCGCTGGAAATCCAGCGCTGGGAGACGCGCTCGGGGCTGGAGGCCTAGTGCAGATTGGGCTAATCCGGCCCTGCTTATATCTCCCGTTCTGCTGCGCTTAAAAATCAGCACAGTGGGATGGGAGAATCGCGCCCCCACCCCCCAGCATTAATTTACCTATTCTGACTGACCACTAGTACTATTAAAACAAGTATGTGAACTTGCCTTAAATTTTAGAAATAAATTTTCATTTTGTCTTTGACTGTATTGAGTTTTGTATTCAGGGCCATTTTAGTGCTGTATCTGCTGCATGAATGTGTCCTCAACAAATAATTAATGAGATCTAGAGATTGTCAAATTCCAGTGATCTTTTACATTTGATATAGTCAAGCAGGGTGACTGAGTTGGAAGATGGAAAGAAACTGCGAAATGATATGAGACAAATAAAAACAGAAAATGCTGGAAATACTCAGCAGGTCTGGCAGCATCTTTTGTTTCTTTCCTTTCCCATCACCGTTTCCTTTGGCCCTGAAAAATGAACTCTTCAGTCATTCATTCATTCTCCCGTCTTTCACCCGATCACAGACCATCCTTTTGCCCATCCACTACTTGCTCAAAACCTATTTCGTTTCTAACCCAGTCCTGATGAAAGGCCACAGACCTGAAATGCTAATTCTGTTTCTCTTTCCAGCCAGACCTGCTGAGTTTTTCCAGAATCTTGTTATATTTCAGATATCCACAAAACGTATCATATTGGTCAAATGCATTTTTTCATGAGAGTCAGCTTTGATGTTTAGTCAAAAGCATAAATACAGTGCTTCTAATGTTCGTAAAAGTGAATTTGAACATCTAACGGCATAATCTTTAACATTTTCTTCAAAGACCTGCATCTGTGTCATCTTTTTCCAGACCTGTTATATCAACTTTTCTATAATCTCTGCGCCCAGAATTATACTAGTAAATGCCTGTGTCAGCTCATTATTCTCCATAATGTGGATACTGAATTCTCACAATTCTCTTAAAGTGCTACCTGAATTGTATACCTCACATGATTAACTTTATCCATGTAATTAACAAGGCAGATGGAGTGTTGACCTTTGTTACAAGGGCATGCAGTATAAAAGTAGGGATGTTTTGTCACTACTGTACAGGGCAGGGGGTTGGTTTAGCTCAGCTGGCTGGACAGCTGTTTAGTGATGCCAAAAGCACGGGTCAATTCCCATACCGGCTGTTGTTATTCATGAGATTATTCATGCCTTCTCAACCTTGCCCCTCACCTGAGGTGTGGTGATCCTCGGGTTAAGTCACCACCAGTCAGCTCTGCCCCTCAAAGGGCACAGCAGCCTATGGTCATCTAGGACTATGGTGACTACTTTTACCTTAGGAGATGAAAATTGTAAAAATACTCCAGGTGCAGTCTCACCAAAGTTAAAGAGAGATTTGCTTGCATGGAATCAGTTCAGAGAAGGTTCACTTGGCTAATTCCCGGGGTGAAAGGGTTGTCTTATGAGGAAAGGTTGAACACGTTGTTCGTCTTTGGAATTCTCTTCCACAGCATCCAATGGAGGCTGGGTTATTGAATATATTAAAGTCCGACTTGGACAGGCTTTTGATCAATAAGGGAGTCGAGGGTTATGGGGGAGAGGTAAGAAAGTGGAATTAAGGCCACAATCCGATAAGCCATCTGATTCTGGTAGGCTCGATGAGCCAAATGGCCTACTCCTGTCCATTTCTTATGATCTTATGAGATTTTATGGTTTTGAACGAGATGCAAGGGGGATATAAGGAAGAATTTTTTTTACACAGTGTATGATAATGATCTGGACTGTGCTGCCTGCAAGAGTGGTGGAAGTGGAGGTGATCAATAATTTCAGAAGGAAACTGAGTGGGTACTTGATGGAAATAAGCCTGCAAGGCTAAGGCGATAGAGCTACGGAAGGGTACTCACTAGATTGCTCTACAAAATATCAGCATGGATTTGATGGACAAAATGGCCACCACCTTTCTGTAATGACTCAATCACAATGTATAATATGTAAGATAGCATCTCAAATTTACACAAGTATACAGGTGGAGTCATGATGTTCTTGACCACTCTCAGTTGAATATGTTTATAATGTGTTTTTTGGAGTGTGAGCTCTATTTAATTATTTCGATGAATGTTGAAGTGGAAACTTTCCTGCTTCCTGACTGTGATAGATGGACTCAACAAAGTTAGTTCCGACAAAGTAACAAGCGTTTATTTACGAAAGACTGCATGCAGTTTTGGCTGAAACTTGGGTTCAGAGAGCAGTTATTACAACTTGCTAAATCCTCCCCAAGTCCGCAATTACACAAAGAAACAGTTCAGTATTTATACAGAATCATTATCAGTTTGCGTGACCAGAGCATATTCAGGAATTTGATTAGTAATAGAATCATAAGCAATGTCATTAATCATGTCATAACTTGCTGACCTCCTAGAACTCTTTGTCTCAACATTCATAGTCCTTATCGTGTCCTTTGATGTAACAGAAGAAGGTCGGTGACTCCGTCATCCCTGACCTTATCTTGTCTTATTTACTCATACAGCCTTGAGTTATGCGCAGTCAGTCTTGCTTATATTGTACCAAATCGCTGACCAATTTTCCCATCATGCTATTCCTTAGTTCATACAACTTCACATTCCCTCCTTCTGTCATATCAT
Source organism: Mustelus asterias (assembly GCF_964213995.1). Taxonomy (NCBI): domain Eukaryota; kingdom Metazoa; phylum Chordata; class Chondrichthyes; order Carcharhiniformes; family Triakidae; genus Mustelus; species Mustelus asterias. The sequence continues at coordinate 127,476,776 of NC_135803.1, read as the reverse complement.
GACAACTAATTAAATAGGTATATCCATGACCCGATTAACGATGCATTTACACAAGCAACCAAACGATCCTATCCCCAGTAGCAGTGGTAGTAGTAGCATGAAGACCTTAAAGATCCAATCAAATAATCCGTGATCCAGCCATCCTAACCAACCTGGTAGGTTATAATCATGAAATTCACGGCCAATCTCTTGAATTTGATCAGCATGTCTCTTAATATGGTCGGCCAGGTTGGTGATATTTTCAGAGGCCTACAATGGCGCACGTTCCTCACTGCGAGGCTAACAGGTAATCCAAAGCCATTCGATTTTGTAACGCCACGGTCCGGACAGCCACTAGCTCAGCCGAGACCTCGACCAGTGCCTGTCAGTTGCCCTGGCTTCCGCCATTGTTACGTTTGCCGGTTGTTCCAATGCTGAGGCCATAAGAATCAGTTTGTTGGCTGCCCTGCCCCTTGTTAGATAGGTTTGCTACTCAGCTGTAAGGTTGCATCTACTTTGCCCCATCAATTTTCCTTTCCCTGATTTACTCGCACATCAGTTGAGGGGACGGTAAGGGAGGGTGGAAGCAAGGCATGATTATAAGCAGGCTGGTACCAAGCCGAAAACCTAGTCATTTCATAGTCAGCCGATTTCCACACTCCCATATCTCCCCCTATCCCTGTTTGGTTTTGACATAGAATCCATTCAACTGTCTCTGCTATCTGGAATAGGAGGGATTGGAGACGTATTCCTTCCCTCGAATGGACGGGGATGTGGGTACAAATCCAACACTTGCTTATATTCAATTTTTCAGCATAAATATATGACATATATAAATAGGTATTGGCATGCAGTCCCCGGGTAGTTCGCTTTTTCACTACCGAATGGCCATTAAGGCCAAATAGTCCAGAAAGTCCAAAAAATATCATGAAGATCTTCATCCTGTGTTCGTATCCGGGTTGGAGACAATCTTCTTACAGTCTGACAGGGAATCCAACTTGAACGTCCTTCAAGCTTGACGGAAGTCGGTGTGGTCAGTAGTACTTGAAAAGGTCCACTCCAGCGGTGTCCCAACTTCTTTCTGTCCCAGTTCTTCACCAATACGTAGTCTCCGGGTTCGATCACTGGATATCGAGGGGTGGCTGTCACGGGGAGATGAGCCTGTTTCACCTGTGAGTGGAGAAACTTCAGAGAAAGTGTTAATTGCTTCAAATAATTCTGCACCTGTTCCCCCATCACATGGAGGTCTACTCCCTCCAGGGGTTTTTCATGGGCATCCCAGGGAGTCCTCATTGGCCGACCGGAGACTATCTCTGCAGCTGACAGTCCGGTCCGCGAATGTGGAGTCACCCGCGTGTGAAACAGTGCCAAGGGCAATACCTTCAGCCAATTTAACCCAGTTTCTTCAGTCAACTTAATTTTTCTTTTAAAGTCCCGTTGGCTCTTTCCACAATTCCTGCAGCCTGCGGATGATACGTGCAGTGCAGTTGTTGTTTAATTACTAGTGCTTTGCACAATTCAGTATTGATCCGAGCCACAAAATGTGGTCCATTATCTGAGCTCACCATTTTGGGTACCCCAAAACGGGGAATAACTTCTGTCAATAATAACTTCACCACCGTATGTGCAGTACAATTCGTGGTGGGGAAGGCTTCAATCCATTTACTAAACACATCGATTATTACTAAACAATATTTATAGCAATTTACTTTTGGTAATTCAATAAAATCAAGCTGTCTTCAGGCAAAAGGACCATCTGGCAAGGGAGTGGTTCCGGGAGGGCATTTAATGCCTTTACCCTTATTATTCCTCATGCAAATGAGGCAATGATCCAGCCGCATTTGCGCTGCTGTATTCAAATCTGGGTGCCACCAAGTCTTTAGAAGTAGCTGTACCATTCCCTCCTTGCCGAGATGGGTACAAGAATGCAAATAATCAATAAGTACCGGCAATAAAGAATCCAGGATACAAACTTGACCAACTGGAGTAAGCCAGAGGTCCCGTGCCAAGGAGTGCGAACACCCCATTGACTTCCATAGTGTGCGCTCAGAATCAGAAGCGTCCCTCTGTAATTGTTGAACCCCAGTTATCTCTGGCATTCCCTTCGTCCCTAATACAGGTACCCGATTTAGAGCCTGATTACCCCCAGTGGGAACAATCACAGAGGCCGATACAGCTGCCACCTTAGCAGCTGAATCAGCACGGGCATTCCCTAATTGCACAGGAGTGTCCCCCTTCGTGTGTGCAGCACATTTAATAATAACCAATTGACGAAGAAGTTGAACAGCATCGAGGAGAACTCCTTCTCTTCCTCCGTATCGCTTGAATAGGGAAACAGTGGCATGCCAGAGCAACTGGGAGGATCCCCCTGTTTAATCTGATGGGCTAGCCCAGCCTGATGCTTCCTATCCCAAAGTTCACATTCCAATTTTAAAGTTTCCCAATCCTTTGATTTCCCATCCACACGTTCATCAATCCCTTTTCTGCGGGCATTAGCCCTCCAACTCATTAATAGCAACTATTCGTGGCGTCTAGTGGACTCTTTTTTTCCATTTTGAAATCAAAGTTTTCCACTTGGAACTTGCATTTCTTTTTCCAAATAGCTTTTTCTGCTGCAGTGCAATTATCCAAGTTCCATGTGCCGCCTAGTGGCCAAATATCGTTACCCAATTTACTGTTTAATGCGGCACTTGATCGACGTAAATTACGTTCCTGAGAGGGGGACTTGGAACACATAAAAAGCAAAGGAGAATTTCCCCCTGTTTTGTCTAAACTCTGTCCCATAACGTCAGTATACTGTGCCCCTGGCAAAAACGTTAATAAAAAGAATTCCTGGTACCAAAGTCAAATCACAGGGTCCCTGACCCGAACCAATCAAACACAGGGTCCCTGACCCAAACTAAGCCTGTGTAACCCTGATCCGGATGTAAAACGAGATCAAGGGGTCCCTAACCTTAGGCTAGCCACAATTGGGTCCCTGACCCTAAATACTCTACTCGCAGTCCAATTTAGATTCGAATACTGTCACCTGTTAGTGTCCTCCGTCAGGGACGAGGAGTGGTAGCACCGATGCGAGAGAGACCAAGGTGAATCTTACCTTGTGCCGGCGTCCGTCTCTTCCCTCCGGGTGGTGGCTCGATCACTTCTTCAGTCCCCCACGGAATTCACTCGGGGTGTTGGCTTCTGCTTCGCAGCGCCAAATGTTGAAGTGGAAACTTTCCTGCTTCCTGACTGTGATAGATAGACTCAACAAAGTTTGTTCCGACAAAGTAACAAGCATTTATTTACGAAAGACTGCATGCAGTTTTGGCTGAAACTTGGGGTTCAGAGAGCAGTTATTACAACTTGCTAATTCCTCCCCAAGTCCGCAATTACACAAAGAAACAGTTCAGTATTTATACATAATCATTATCAGTTTGCGTGACCAGAGCATATTCAGGAATTCGATTAGTAATAGAATCATAAGCAATGTCATTAATCATGTCATAACTTGCTGACCTCCTAGAACTCTTTGTCTCAACATTCATACTCTTATCTTGTCCTTTGATGTAACAGAAGAAGGTCGGTGACTCCGTCATCCCTGACCTTATCTTGCCTTATTTACTCATACAGCCTTAAGTTATGCGGACTCAGTCTTGTTTATATTGTACTAAATAGCTGACCAATTTTTCCATCATGCTATTCCTTAGTTCGTACAACTTCACATGATGACTGATAACATTTTTTGATTAGTATTTTGCAGCATGCTACATTCACAGGTAAATTTATATTTATTTTTCTCTTTTGTTTCAGTTCTATCTACAGGACACTAAAAGTAGTAATGGTACGTTTATTAACAGTCAGCGTTTAAGTCGAGGATCAGAGGAAAGTCCACCATGTGAGCTCCTGTCAGGTGATATCATTCAGTTTGGTGTGGATGTGACTGAGAATACCAGGAAAGGTAAGGGTACGAATTCATTTTTTTAACTTTTCCCTCACCCAAAAAGATTAGTTGTAGGTATCCTCTGTGACATTTATAGTACTGCTCTGATGTCTGTTGACTTTATAGAGTTTGTAAGTTGGTGTGGTTTTGTGACTAGTGTTTCCACCTCCCCCTCCCACCATTCTTTACATAAGTTCTGTGTTTGCTTTTATTCTTAGAAAATGTAATGTTATTCCTGATTTATTGTTTGTGGATCACTGTGCATGCTGTAGCTTGTATCCAGTGCAATCTGTATCCCTTTTTGTTCTAATAGACTTGACTAAAAAAAACTGAGGTGCTACTAACAAGTGTTCTGTTAAGTGGTCAATCTGATAACTGAGGAAACTTTCTTCATTGAGGATGATCATGTTTAAATAACAAATCTCTGGATTTGAGCTCAATTATGCAGATGCAAATCTGCTTTGAGATACAGATCACACACCCAATGACATGTTTTTAAGAATATATACTTCTCCTGCTCAGGAATGTTTTAAAAATGGAGGCATTGCAATCTTATCACTTGACTTGTCAAGTCACTTGTCACAGTCCAAAGATGTGCAGGTGAGGCGGACTGGCCATGTTAAATTGTCCCTTAGTGTCCCAAGATGTGTAGGTTAGATGGATTAGCCATGGGAAATGTGTGGCGTTACAAGGTTAGGATGAGGGAGAGAGCCTGGGTCAGATGCTCTTTCAGAGAGTCAGTGCAGACCCAACGGGCCGAATGGCCTCTTCTGCACCGTAGGAATTCTATGACTCTCCTTGGGCTTTTTTGAATACATATGCCAATACATCTCCTGTTTCACAAATGCTTGGAATGCTGTCAGTTTCCTCAACCCTAACCATGTGATTCATACAGTATAGTATTGTTATCATATTTAACCTATTTGAAGGGTAACTTATAGAGGAAAATAAAAACCCTTAAAATCTGATGCAACAAAGCAGCATTGCTATATAACCTATTAGCAAATTTCTAAATCTTAGGAGACCTAGGATTAAAGTCAAGCCTTGATTGACATTTGTAATTTGGAAGAATTTCTCTTTCCTTGCCCTTTCTCCTCAAAATACTATCATTTGTTGACTGTTTTAGTCATGTCAACTGTAGCGCCAAGTTAAGATTTAGCACCAAATAGGTTCCAACTTGTTGATAATTAATTGACTGTAAGCAGTTGTCAGACTGCATTGCTGGCGATCCTTGAGGTTTTGATGTTTTTTTGACATTTCTTCCGAATTTGGTATATCTTTTGAGACTACAGAGACGGTGAGGATTAAAAATTTGAATAAAACCACAGCTGAGTGGAAATCTGATCAAGGAATCTTGATAAAAGTATCTAGTCAAATTAGCAGCTGCTTATACTTGGATAGTGCCTTTAACGTACTGAGGCTTTCCACTGAGGTTTAATTGAATACACAATTACAGTTTGGAATGCTGGACTTACCGAAGAGTATGCAAACAAGCTCGAAAGCATTCAGAAACTAGTGTTGAAACTGATCCTAGGTAACACTTACCAAAGCTACCCTGATGCAATCAAACAACTGAATATGTGTTCCTTTGCTGAAAGGTGGAATAAACTCTGACTGCACTTGACTAAGAATCTCCTATTGCCATTATCTCTTGCCATAACCAACCCAAAGTAAATGTGTGGTGGAACTCAGGACAAAAGATACCTATTTCGCAAATAAGATCTCAACCAAATAGACTACGCGACAGTTCAATCCCCTCATTTGTAAAACTAATCATATGTAAATGATTGAGAATTTAATGAACATAATCTGACAACATATGATTGAGAACTTTAATACAAAATGCAGAGTTCAGAGAACCTTTCATTTTTATTCTGTAAGTTAAGGAGACCCACATTTTGCAGCGTATTGTAGTTATTTGTATAAGAACATAAGAACATAAGAAATAGGAGCAGGAGTAGGCCATCTAGCCCCTCGAGCCTGCCCCGCCATTCAATAAGATCATGGCTGATCTGACGTGGATCAGTACCACTTACCCGCCTGATCCCCATAACCCTTAATTCCCTTACCGATCAGGAATCCATCCATCCGCGCTTTAAACATATTCAGCGAGGTAGCCTCCACCACCTCAGTGGGCAGAGAATTCCAGAGATTCACCACCCTCTGGGAGAAGAAGTTCCTCCTCAACTCTGTCTTAAACCGACCCCCCTTTATTTTGAGGCTGTGTCCTCTAGCTTTATCTTCCTTACTAAGTGGAAAGAATCTCTCCGCCTCCACCCTATCCAGCCCCCGCATTATCTTATAAGTCTCCATAAGATCCCCCCTCATCCTTCTAAACTCCAACGAGTACAAACCCAATCTCCTCAGCCTCTCCTCATAATCCAAACCCCTCATCTCCGGTATCAACCTGGTGAACCTTCTCTGCACTCCCTCCAATGCCAATATATCCTTCCTCATATAAGGGGACCAATACTGCACACAGTATTCCAGCTGCGGCCTCACCAATGCCCTGTACAGGTGCATCAAGAAATCCCTGCTTTTATATTCTATCCCCTTCGCAATATAGGCCAACATCCCATTTGCCTTCTTGATCACCTGTTGTACCTGCAGACTGGGCTTTTGCGTCTCATGCACAAGGACCCCCAGGTCCCTTTGCACGGTAGCATGTTTTAATTTGTTTCCATTGAGATAATAATCCCATTTGTTATTATTTCCTCCAAAGTGTATAACCTCGCATTTCTCAACGTTATACTCCATTTGCCATATCCTCGCCCACTCACTCAGCCTGTCCAAATCTCTCTGCAGATCTTCTCCGTCCTCCACACGATTCACTTTTCCACTTATCTTTGTGTCGTCTGCAAACTTCGTTACCCTACACTCCGTCCCCTCCTCCAGATCATCCATGTAAATGGTAAACAGTTGCGGCCCGAGTACCGATCCCTGCGGCACGCCACTAGTTACCTTCCTCCAACCGGAAAAACACCCATTTATTCCGACTCTTTGCTTCCTGTCGGATAGCCAGTCCCCAATCCACTTTAACACACTACCCCCAACTCCGTGTGCCCTAATCTTCTTCAGCAGCCTTTTATGGGGCACCTTATCAAACGCCTTTTGGAAATCCAAAAACACCGCATCCACTGGTTCTCCTCCATCAACCGCCCTAGTCACATCTTCATAAAAATCCAACATGTTCGTCAAGCACGACTTTCCCTTCATGAATCCATGCTGCGTCTGATTGATCGAACCATTTCTATCCAGATGCCCTGCTATCTCCTCTTTAATAATGGATTCCAGCATTTTCCCTACTACAGACGTTAAGCTGACCGGCCTATAGTTACCCGCCTTTTGTCTCCTTCCTTTTTTAAACAGCGGCGTAACATTAGCCGTTTTCCAATCAACCGGCACTACCCCAGAATGCAACGAGTTTTGATAAATAATCACTAACGCATCCACTATTACCTCTGACATTTCTTTCAATACCCTGGGATGCATTCCATCCGGACCCGGGGACTTATCCACCTTCAGTCCCATTAGTCTACCCAGCACTGCCTCTCTGGTAACATTAATTGTATTAAGTATTTCTCCTGCTGCCAACCCTCTATCGTTAATATTTGGCAAACTATTTGTGTCCTCCACCGTGAAGACCGACACAAAAAACTTATTTAAAGACTCAGCCATATCCTCATTTCCCACTATTAACTCCCCCCTCTTGTCCTCCAAGGGTCCAACATTCACTCTAGCCACTCTATTCCTTTTTATATATTTATAAAAACTTTTACTATCATTTTTTATATTAATTGCTAGCCTAGCTTCATAGTCTATCCTTCCTTTCTTTATCGCTTTCTTAGTCTCTCTTTGTTGTTTCTTAAATTTTTCCCAATCACTTGTTTCTCCACTATTTTTGGCCACTCTGTACGCAGCTGTTTTTATTTTAATACTCTCCTTTATTTCCTTCGTTATCCACGGGCTGGTTCTCCCTTTTCTTACAATCCTTGTTTTTTGCTGGAATATATTTTTGCTGAGAACTGAAAAGGATCTCCTTAAAAATCCTCCACTGTTCCTCAGCTATCCTACCTGCCAGCCTGCTCTCCCAGTCTACCTTAGCCAATTCATCCCTCATCCTATCATATTTCCCTCTGTTCAAACAGAGGACACTGGTTTGGGACCAAACTTTCTCCTCTTCCATCTGAATCAGGAATTCGACCATATTGTGGTCACTAGACCCAAGAGGGTCCTTCACAATAAGATCCTTAATTCTACCTACCTCGTTACACAATACCAGATCCAAAATAGCTCGTTCCCTCGTCGGTTCCGTAACATGCTGTTCAAGGAAACTATCCCGACAGCATTCTAAGAACTCTTCCTCCATTCCACCCTTACCGACTTGAGTCTGCCAGTCAATGTGCATGTTGAAGTCCCCCATGATTATTGCCGTTCCGTTTTTACACGCATCCCTTATCTGCTTGTTTATAGCCCTCCCTACCTCAACATTATTATTTGGGGGCCTATATACCACACCTACTAGTGTCTTTCTCCCTCTACTATTCCTCATCTCTACCCATAATGATTCCACGTTTTGTTCCTCAGAGCCTATGTCATCCCTCATATTATCTCTTATTAATAGCGCAACCCCACCACCTTTTCCTTCCTGTCTATTCTTCCTAAACGCCTGATACCCCTGGATATTCATCTCCCAGTCCTGGTCACCTTTCAGCCACGTTTCTGTAATGGCCACTAGATCGTACCCACTTGTGCTGATTTGCACCATCAACTCATTTACCTTGTTCCGAATGCTTCGTGCATTCAGGCAAAGTGTCCTTATTCCAGCTTTTATCTGGACCCGCTTTGATGAGTCGCGAACACCCTCTCCCTCTACTCCCTTATCTAAATTACCGCCTTCATTCACTTGCACCCTCTCCTCTACCATTAATTTTGTAATTCCCCTTACCCCTGCATCCTCCCCCTATACTTAAGATGATTGCACAATTATGAATATTTATTATTTTATACTTTTTATTTTCATGATTATTGATTATAACTGTTATGAATTATGGTTACTTATGTTATTTGCATTGTCATCACAACTCGGCACCAGCCACCATGCTGATTTTTCAATAAACTGATTATCTAATCAGACAAAAATGGGTAGTGAGTAAAGAATGGAGGCATTATAATAGTTGCGGTTTCAGGAACAGAGAGAGAAGTGCTTCCCAAACCTCTTCCCAATGTGACCACATTTTAATGCTTCAGACTTCGTGTGACCACAGAGTAAAAATTGAGGTTGCAGGGAAGGGGTTGATAGTTGCTGAGCTGTTTGGTGGTGGTGGCTGGGGGAGGGGGTGTGTTTAAAGCTGTGTTTGCCCTTTTTAAAAAAAAGCGCACACCCACTTTTTTTACAGGCTGTGGTTGTAGCAGCAATCGGGCCTCAGAGAACGAACAATTAAGCCACACCCACAGAAAAGGAACAGACATTTAAAGGGACCTTGCAGCTGTCAAAACTCAGTCCAAGCTCCATAGCCACAATTACTGCCTTGAAGCTCATGGCCTCCAAACCTCATTGTGACCCCATTGGTGGTCACAACCCACAGTTTGGGAACCCCTGTTCTGGAGTTTGGTTTTTGGCAGCAGAACTCGGCTTCCAGCATGGAAAGTGATGCGGGTGTTGGTGGTGGGGTGGCAAAGGAAAGAAGGATATATAAAAGACCAATCAGAGGAATGTTAAGCTTTTCGGGGGTTGCTGTAAGAACATAAGAAATGGGAGCAGGAGTAGGCCATCTAGCCCCTCGAGCCTGCCCCGCCATTCAATAAGATCATGCCTGATCTGAAGTGGATCAGTTCCACTTACCCACCTGATCCCTATAACCCCTAATTCCCTTACCGATCAGGAATCCATCTATCCGTGATTTAAACATATTCAACGAGGTAGCCTCCACCACTTCAGTGGGCAGAGAATTCCAGAGATTCACCACCCTCTGAGAGAAGAAGTTCCTCCTCAACTCTGTCCTAAACTGACCCCCCTTTATTTTGAGGCTGTGCCCTCTAGTTCTAGCTTCCTTTCTAAGTGGAAAGAATCTCTCCACCTCTACCCTATCCAGCCCATTCATTATCTTATAGGTCCCTATAAGATCCCCCCTCAGCCTTCTAAATTCCAGTGAGCACAAACCCAATCTGCTCAGTCTCTCCTCATAATCAACACCCCTCATCTCTGGTATCAACCTGGTGAACCTTCTCTGCACTCCCTCCAAGGCCAATATATCCTTCCGCAAATAAGGGGACCAATACTGCACACAGTATTCCAGCTGTGGCCTCACCAATGCCCTGTACAGATGCAACAAGACATCTCTGCGTTTATATTCTATCCCCCTTGCGATATGGGCCAACATCCCATTTGCCTTCTTGATCACCTGATGCACCTGCAGACTGGGTTTTTGCGTCTCATGCACAAGGACCCCCAGGTCCCTTTGCACAGTAGCATGTTGTAATTTCTTTCCATTTAGATAATAATCCAATTTGCTATTATTTCCTCCAAAGTGAATAACCTCGCATTTGACAACGTTATACTCCAACTGCCAGACCCTCGCCCACTCACTCAGCCTGTCTAAATCTCTCTGCAGACCTTCTACGCCCTCCACATGATTCACTTTTCCACTTATCTTTGTGTCGTCTGCAAACTTTGTTACCCTACACTCAGTCCCCTCCTCCAGATCATCTATATAAATGGTAAATAGTTGAAGCCCCAGTACCGATCCCTGCGGCACGCCACTAGTTACCATCCGCCAACCAGAAAAGCACCCAGCTGTATAGCTGGCGGAGATTACAGATAGGGGGGGATGAGGCCATGAGGAGATTTAAACACAAGATTATAATTTGGAAAGCAAAGGTGTTGGGTTACAACAAATTCGGTCACTGGTGATGAATGAATGCAAAGGAAAAGACAGACTCGCGATGGACAAGAGGAAACCACCAGCCTTTAACTTTATTATATTTGTGCAGCTCTTCTGTAGAGCCCAAATCTTTTGAAGAACTCTTGTCCATGTTTTTTTTTCTCATTGATAAGACAGCCTATCTTTTTATACTTGTAGAATTATGTGTACACAGATTTTGTGAAAGGCTGCATCAAAGATAAATAATGTAACTTGTTAACACTTATTTCAAACTGGAAGAGACTCATGATGTCTCTGGAAAATGTAGTTACATAATCACGGTAGGTATAGATGTACTTTTTTTGTCTGCTCAGCTAGGTGTATGATATGGAAAGCTAAAACTATGTTAAAAATCAACATGAATCAAGTACCTGAGAAATCTAAACAGAATTTCTGTGCCCAATTAAATATGATCTCCCCGTAGAGATATGTCACACTTGAATTTATGAAAAAAGAACAATGTATAAATAAGCAAACAATATCTTCAGGACCAAATCTGCACAAAAATGCTATGGATAAGACATCAAATCAAGGGCTCTGCCCTCTCAGGTAAAAAAAATTCCCATGGCAATGATTAAGAGGAGAGTAGAAGAATTCATCCAGGTGTCTTGGGCCAATGTTTATTCCTCAACCATTGTCACAGAAACTGATAATCAGGCCAATACCATACTGTTAATTGTGAACCTTGCTGTGTGCAAATTGGCTGCCACATTTTCTGCATCACACCGGTGACTACATTTTAAAACTATTTCATTGGCTGTTGGACAGTTGCTGAGTTGGTTGGCAAGAGGTGGAGTGTTTAAAGCAGCTGGGTTTGCACAGCACATAACCACCTTTTTGTACAGGCTGCAGTTGTAGCAGCAATCTCTGGGACATCCTGAGGTTGTGAGAAGTGTGTATAGATAAGAGTTTGTTTTTTTGTTTTGCTAGGTAATTGTCAAGCTTCCTGCTGCTTACTGTTAAGGCATTGGCTCATGGTGTTATCTGGAGTCTTGTGAGAAGAATTGCTAAAACCAGCAACAAAGCAACTTCTTCAGCTCTGTTTGTGGCAGAATTGATTGATCAATTAAGACTTGATATATTCCAGATCTGCCTGATGTAGAATAAGTTACAGAGTCTGTCATATATTAAAACAAATTACTGCAGATGCTGGGATCTGAAACAAAAACAGAAAATGGTGGAAAATCCTCCAAACGGTCATCCAGACTCGAAACATTAAGTCTCTTCTCTCTCCACAGATGCTGTCAGACCTGCTGGGATTTTCCAGCATTTTCTGTTTTTGTGTCTGTCATAGATTAACTTTGTTCTGAGCTTCTCGCATCAGACATTTTACCTTGGAGCCACTTTGATATCTGTAGTTTTTCTGTGCTCTCCTGCTCATCTCTCCGAGTCACTTGTGCAGATTTAGAACAAACAAATTACTCAGAAGAATATTCCATAAATGACATCTTAAATTACCAAAGTTATGTACTAATGGTTTAAGGGAAAGTTGAATGGAGTATTTAGAATGTTGTCTGAAATTGTATCACTGCCCTACTAATATTTATCTATGGCTAGCGATAGATGTGGGGGAGGTGGGTCAAGCTTGGTGATTGGGAATGGGGGGGGCTCTCTGGCAGGTTTAGCCCCCCCCACCCATTGGGACAGAATGCCGCAAATTACCGTGGCTTGTCTTGCCAAAAAATAGGCAGGAAGTCTTCCGTTTTCCTGCCCGTTGGACACATTGAATTTTTGGGGGAAAATCACCCCCTGTATTTTATTGAATATCATGATGTGGAGATGCTGGCGTTGGACTGGGGTAAACGCAGTAAGAAATCTCACAACACCAGGTTAAAGTCCAACAGGTTTATTTGGTAGCAAAAGCCACTAGCTTTCGGAGCGCTTGCTGCTCCTTCGTCAGGTAAGTGGGAGTTCTGTTCACAAACGAGGCATATAAAGACACAAACTCAATTTACAAAATAATGGTTGGAATGCGAGTCTTTATAGATAATCAAGTCTTAAAGGTACAGACAATGTGAGTGGAGAGAGCGTTAAGCACAGGTTAAAGAGATGTGTATTGTCTCCAGCCAGGATAGTTAGTGAGATTTTGCAAGCCCGGGCAAGTCATGGGGGTTACTGATAGTGTGACATGAACCCAAGATCCCGGTTGAGGCCGTCCTCATGTGTGCAGAACTTGGCTATCAGTCTCTGCTCAGCTACTCTTTTTGTCGTGTGTCGTGAAGGCCGCCTTGGAGAACGCTTACCCGAAGATCAGAGGCCGAATGCCCGTGACTGCTGAAGTGTTCCGAACAGGAAGAGGTCCTGTCTCGCCAAGGCCATCCCCACACCCCCACTTCTTGCCTTCAAACAACCGCACAACCTCAAACAGAGCATTGTCCGCAGCAAACTACCCAGTCTTCAGGAGAACAGTGACCGCGACACCTCACAACCGTGCCACAGCAACCTCTGCAAGACATGCTGGATCATCAACATGGATGCCATCATCTCACGTGAGAACACCATCCACCAGGTACATAGTACATTCTCTTGCAACTCGGCGAACGTTGTCGACCTGATACGCTGCAAGAAAGGATGTCCCAAGGCATGCTACATTGGGGAGATCATGCAGACGCTACGACAACAGATGAATGAACACCACTCGACAATCGTCAGGCAAAAATGTTCTCTTCCTGTTAGGGAACACTTCAGCGGTTATGGGCATTCGGCCTCTGATCTTCGGGTAAGCGTTCTCCAAGGCGGCCTTCACGACACACGACAACGCAGAGTCGCTGAGCAGAGACTGATGGTCAAGTTCCGCACACGTGAGGACAGCCTCAACCGGGATCTTGGGTTCATGTCACACGATCTGCAAAATCTCACTAACTGTCCTGGCTGGAGACAATACACATCTCTTTAACCTATGCTTAAGCCTCTCTCCACTCATATTGTCTGTACCTTTAAGACTTGATTACCTGTAAAGACTCGCATTCCAACCATTATTTTGTAAATTGAGATTGTGTCTTTATATGCCCTGTTTGTGAACAGAACTGCCACTTACCTGACGAAGGAGCAGCACTCCAAAAGCTAGTGGCTTTTGCTACCAAATATACCTGTTGGACCTGGTGTTGTGAGACTTCTAACTTTCTTTTGAATAAACGAGCAAGGACAATAGCTTCCTGATGCATTCGCCATCTCAAAACTTGCCAACCAATCAGCACCCCTTGCCTCATGCAGTATAAATTGTTCTTCCCTTTGAAATTTAGTATTCCTGCATCTACTCTGATGAGTGCAAGACTAAAAATTTTGACGACTTCTGTTTTGTTCAGCAGTACTCAAGTTTTGTACTACCAAGCAACTATTTGCAGTTTAGTTTTGAATGTGCAACTCTTTCACACTGGACAAATAAAAGCTCTCCCACCTTGCATAATTTTATTTGGTTTATTTGTTTAAAATCCCAGTTTAGTCAGCCCCACATCATCATTCTTCACCATGGCAAATTAAGGAAGTATCAGCTAAGGAAGTACCTCTTGCCCGAGATAAAATATATGACTAGCATCCTGCCTCTAGATAGCCATCTTACCTCTTGTTTGCATGAGCATGGAATTGTGCTCTGCACCCGCTTCCTTACAAAGTGCAGCCAAATAGCTGGTATTCATTGTTGTGAATTTAGTAAAATTAATTGTAGCAGCATTGAGAGCACTGCAAAGACCTGGCTCAATTTCTTAGCTAAAAAAAATTCACAGCAAGTGCCTCTTGATTCAAAAGCAGTGTTCAAATTGTGAAGGTGCAGTGTTTTTAATATTTTGCATAACACCATAATGCATTCCAGTCACTGCTGCAAGCTCATCAGTGCAGATCCAAATGCAGTTTGTCTGGCTGATTTCTGCTGAAGTCATGAAATCATTCAACACTGGACTTTGTTACTGTCTTGAGCTCTTTGCAAAACAAAAAAATCATGTTTTATTTCCTTATTCCACACAGGTGAACAAACATATTTTAGAAATGTTTGTGGATTCGTCAAGTTGCATAGCCAAGACACTGGCACACTGGCATGTGACCATGCACTGCAAAACTGTCTTCTGACATCAAATCAGTCTGGCAATTGACAGTGTCATTTGACATTATTTTTCCTTCCCAGTTACTTGAATTTCTACTTTTCAAACATTTCCCTCATTATTTTAATGGTGGATATTATCAAATTCTCAACATGGGAACATAGGAATTAGGAGCACAAGTAAACAAATTCAGCCCTTCAAGTCTGCTCCACCATTCAATTAGATCACGGTTGATCTCTCCCTGGTCTCAAATCCATCTCCCCACTGTTCCCCACATCCCTCTTTTCCTTTTTTTTAGAAATATGTCCATCTCCCTCTTGAAAACATTCTGTGATTCAGCTCCAGCGTGCTATGGGGCAGCAAGTTCCACAATTTCACCACCCTCTGAGAGAAGTAGTTCCTCCTCATCTCAGATTTAAATTTACCGCCTTGCAACTTATACCTGTGACCTCTTGTTCTAGATTGCCCCATAAGAGGAAACATTTGGTCTACATTTATTTTATCAATCCCTTTTAAAATTTTTAACACCTTGATCAGATCCTGTCATCCTTCTAAACTCCAGTGAGTCCAATCTCAAATTGTTTAATCTCTCCTCATACATCAACCCCTTCATCACCGGAATCAATCTGGTGAACCTCCTCTGAACTGCCTCCAATGTCACCGCATCCTTCCTCAAATAAGGAGACCAAAACTGGACACAATACTCCAGATGTGATCTCCCCAACACCCTATACAATTGCAACAACACTTCTCTACTTTTATACTCCAATTCTTGCAATAAATGTCAACATCCCATTTGTCTTTTTATTATGCGCTGCACCTGCATACTGACTTTCTGCGATTCATGAACATAGACACCCAGATCCCTCTGCCCGGATGCATTTTGAATCTGCTTTCCATTTAGGCAATAATTTGCTTTTCTATGTTTTCTGCCAAAATGGATCACCTCAAACCTATCCACATTAAATTCCATCTGCCAAATTTTGGCCCATTTTTCTAGCCTACCTATATCGGTTTGTATAATCTTTATATCCTCTTCACTGCCTGCTTTCCCACCTATTTTAGTATCATCTGCAAATGTTGCTATGTTACACTCTGCCCCTGCTTGTAGATCATTTATATAGGTTGTAAACAGTTGAGGTCTGAGGATTGACCCCTACAGCACCCCCAAATTACAGTTCACCAACCAGAGAAGGACCCATTTATCCGAACCCTATGAACCATAGAACCATAGAAAATTACAGCTCAGAAACAGGCCTTTTGGCCCTTCTTGTCTGTGCTGAACCATTTTTTGCCTAGTCCCACTGACCTGCACTTGGACCATATCCCTCCACACCCCTCTCATCCATGAACCTGTCCAAGTTTTTCTTAAATGCTAAAAGCATTTACCACTTTATCCGGCAGCTCATTCCACACTCCCACCACTCTCTGCGTGAAGAAGCCCCCCTAATATTCCCTTGAAACTTTTCTCCTTTTACCCTTAACCCATGCCCTCTGGTTTTTTTCTCCCCTAGCCTCAGCGGAAAAAGCCTGCTTGCATTCATTCTATCTATACCCATCAAAATCTTATACACCTCTATCAAATCTCCCCTCATTCTTCTACGCTCCAGGGAATAAAGTCCCAACCTATTCAATCTCTCTCTGTAACTCAGCTTCTCAAGTCCCGGCAACATCCTTGTGAACCTTTTCTGCACTTTTTCAACCTTATTTACATCCTTCCTGTAACTAGGTGACCAAAACTGTACACTGTGCTTTCTGATAGTTTTCCAATCCTCAATCCAATCTAGCACTCTACCCCCAATCCCCTGCAATCTCACCTTCTGGATCAGTCTTTTATGCGGCACCTTGTCAAGCGCTTTCTGGAAGTCTAGATATACCATGTCCATAGGCTCCCCACTATCCAGAAGGTGGTGGAGACTGGGTCATTGAATATTTTTGAGGTAGATAGATTCTTGTTAAGGCAAGGGAATCAAAGTTTATTAGGGATGGATGGGAACATGGAAATCTAAGCATGAGCAGATATGCCAAGATCTTATTGAATGGTGGAGCAGTCCAGAGGGTTGGATGGCTCACTTTTGTTCCTATTTCATATGTTCCTATACCTTCACTTCCAATATAAATATAACTGAAATTTAAGTAGCATCCTCAATTTTCCTTAGTTTTGAAGGGCTTCTTGTGGCCACATGGCTTTTACTCGGACCTTCCCGACCGAAGAGGTTTGTGGCATCAAGTGTTGAACTTAATGATAAGAGTCCTATATCATCGTTCTGTGGATTTTGTTGTTTTGAAGCAGATAGTTGCCATTAAAAATTAACCCATTTCTGGTGTTAATTATGTGTTTTTGCAACAATTTAATAAGTTCCTCATAGTTTTTCTTGTTCCAACTGAAATAACACCTTGCATTAAGGGGAATTTATTTAGTCCTAAATTTACATTGGTTAACAAATGAGCACAATGTTTGCTCCAACCCATCAGCCATTTGCTCAAAGGAAAATTAATCAGAAGCATAAGAACATAAGAATTAGGAGCAGGAGTAGGCCATCTGGCCCCTCGAGCCTGCTCCGCCATTCAATAAGATCATGGCTGATCTTTTTGTGGACTCAGCTCCACTTACCCGCCCACTCACCATAACCCTTAATTCCTTTACTGTTCAAAAATTTATCTATCCTTGTCTTAAAAACATTCAATGAGGTAGCCTCAACTGCTTCACTGGGCAGGGAATTCCACAGATTCACAACCCTTTGTGTGAAGAAGTTCCTCCTCAACTCAGTCGTAAATCTGCTTCCCCTTATTTTGTTCTAGTTTCTAGTTTCACCCGCCAGCGGAAACAACTTCCCTGCTTCTATCTTATCTATTCCCTTCATAATTTTATATGTTTCTATAAGATCTCCCCTCATTCTTCTGAATTCCAATGAGTATAGCCTCAGTCTCTCCTCATAAACCAATCCTCTCAACTCCGGAATCAACCTAGTGAATCTCCTCTGCACCCCCTCCAGTGCCAGTATATCCTTTCTCAAGTAAGGAGACCAAAACTGTACACAGTACTCCAGATGTGGCCTCACCAGCACCTTATACAGCTGCAACATAATCTCTCTGTTTTTAAACTCCATCCCTCTAGCAATGAAGGACAAAATTCTATTTGCCTTCTTAATTACCTGCTGCACCTGTAAGCCAACTCCTTGAGATTCCTGCACAAGGACACCCAGGTCCCTCTGCACAGCAGCATGCTGCAATTTTTTACCATTTAAATAATCCATTTTGCTGTTATTCCTATCAAAATGGATGACCTCGCATTTACCAACATTGTACTCCCATCTGCCAGACCCTTGCCACTCACTTAGATTAGCTATATCCCTTTGCAGACTTTCAGCGTCCTCTGCACACTTTGCTCTTCCACCCATCTTAGTGTCATCTGCAAATTTTGACACACTACACTTGGTCCCCAACTCCAAGTCATCTATGTAAATCATAAACAATTGTGGTCCCAACACTGATCCCTGAGGCACCTCACTAGTCACTGATCGCCAACCAGAAAAACACCCATTTACCCCCACTCTTTGTTTTCTGTTAGTTAACCAATCCTCTATCCATGCTAATACATTACCCTAACACTGTACACCTTTATCTTATGTAGCAGCAAGCACTGGCATCACTATAGTCTTGTTTTGTGCATACTTGGTCAGACTGGGCTTAAATTCCAGGCTTGCTACCATAGCTAGACTAATTCACTGATGCGCGTTATCAAACACGAGGCTAGATGCTCGGGAAATAAAGGCTTTTATTTACTGTAATGAAGCAGCCAATAATTATATACACGATCCCAGACTGAGGGGTACCAGCCAGAGCAGGGACTTTTATACCTCTCCCAGGAGGCGGAGCCCGACTGGGATGTACCACAACACTACAGTGCAAAGGTGTAACAACCCCACCCTAACCCCAACAGCAACAAGTAGCACAACCCAACAGTAACATATGTACATCCTTGTAGTACTGGCCAGACCCTGGCTCAGTACTATCCAGTGGGGACCAACGATGGTTCACCACATTCACCCCTCCTTTGAGAACAAAGGCCGGCGGGGTACAAAAAACAGAATAAAGTGTCATCAGTCTATAAGTTCAGACGGTCAGGGGGACCGCACCGTCGTTGTGACCTCCTCAATACCGGCGGTGACACCGGAGTAGGCACTTGCGGTGGCGTTCTCCCCAAGGCGGCGTCCAGCTGTTCTTCCACGGACTCGCAGGCCGGTTGACCCTGAGGTGACGGTAGTCCATGGGGTCCTGACACGCCCTGCAGTGGCGACCATCCTCTGGACTCAGGCAAGCTGTACACGGGAGTAAAAGGGTTAAGCAATGGTCCCGATGCTGCCCGCGCCGTGTCCGGGGGAGAAACAAGAGTTAAGGGGTTTGTAACAGGGGGTATGGGAGCGACAGGAGTTGCTACGTCCCCTGCTGGCACCAGGTCTCGGATCGAGACCGTGTCCTCTCGCCCGTCAGGGTATGCCACATAGGCATACTGAGGGTTGGCGTGGAGGAGATGGACCTGTTCAACCAACGGGTCGGACTTGCGGGCCCTTACATGTCACCGCAGAAGGACGGGTCCTGAGTACGTCAACCAAGACGGTAATGAGGTCCGCGAGGAAGACTTCCGAGGGAATGAAAACATCCTCTCATGGGGAGTAGCATTGGTTGCCGTACACAGGAGGGAGCGAATAGAATGGAGCGCATCAGGGAGCACCTCTTGCCAACGGGAGACTGGAAGACGTTTTGACTTCAACGCCAGTAAGACAGCCTTCCAGACTGTAGCATTCTCACGTTCCACCTGTCCGTTACCCCTAGGGTTGTAGCTCGTGGTCCTACTAGAGGCAATCCCGTATGAGAGCAGGAATTGCCTCAAGTCATCGCTCATGAACGACGAGCCCCTGTCGCTATGGATGTAGCCGGGGTACCCGAACAGGGTAAAGAGATCACGCAATGCCTTGATAACCGTGGCAGCGGATGTATCAGAGCAGGGAACAACAAAAGGGAACCTAGAGTACTCGTCAATGATATTGAGGAAGTACACATTCCAATCTGTTGAGGGAAGGGGGCCCTTAAAATCGACACTCAGTCTCTCGAAGGGACGAGTGGCCTTGATAAAATGTGCCCGGTCAGGTCGGTAAAAGTGCGGTTTGCATTCCGCGCAAACCCGACAGCTTCTTGTTACGGACCTGACGTCCTCCACCGAGTAGGGCAGGTTGCGGGCTTTTATAAAGTGGTAGAGCCGAGTGACCCCAGGATGGCATAGGTCATTATGGAGAGCCTGCAAACGGTCCTCCTGTATACTGGCGCATGTTCCACGCGAGAGGGCATCCGAGGGCTCATTGAGTTTCCCTGGACGGTACATGATGTCGTAGTTATAGGTGGAGAGTTCAATTCTCCACCGCAAGATCTTGTCATTCTTGATCTTGCCCCTCTGCGTGTTATTAAACATGAACGCCACGGACCGCTGATCAGGGTGAACCGTTTTCCCGCCAAGTAATGGCGCCAGTGCCTGACGGCCTCCACAATGGCCTGGGCCTCCTTTTCCACTGCTGAATGCCGGATTTCGGGGCCTTGGAGGGTGCGGGAAAAAAATGCGACGGGCCTGCCTGCCTGGTTAAGTGTGGCGGCCAGGGCAAAATCAGATGCATCGCTCTCCCCCTGAAAGGGGATGGACTCGTCAACAGCGTGCATCGTGGCTTTCGCGATGTCGGCTTTTAATTTATCGAAGGCCAACCGGGCCTCTGGCGTTAGGGGAAAAGTCGTGGACTTAATGAGCGGACGGGCTTTGTCCGCGTAATTGGGAACCCACTGTGCATAATAAGAGAAGAAGCCTAAGCATCTTCTCAGTGCTTTTGCACTAGCAGGCAAGGGAAGTTCAGAAAGGGGGCGCATACAGTCTGGATCAGGGCCAATGACCCCGTTTTCCACCATGTATCCTAGGATGGCTAAACGGCGCGTACGAAACACACACTTCTCCCTGTTGTAGGTCAAGTTCAGGCGAGGTGCAGTGCGTAGGAAATTCAGGAGATTCGTGTCGTGGTCCTGCTGGTCATGGCCGCAGATGGTGACATTATCCAGGTACGGGAAGGTAGCTCGCAGCCCGTTCTGGTCCACCATTCGGTCCATAGCATGCTGGAAGACCGAGACCCCATTGGTGACACCAAAAGGAACTCTGAGAAAGTGATACAAGCGACCATTCGCCTCAAAAGCCGTGTATTGTCGGTCCTCTGGGCGAATGGGGAGTTGGTGGTAGGCAGACTTGAGGTCTATGGTGGAGAACACCCGGTACTGTGCAATCTGATTGACCATATCAGATATGCGCGGGAGAGGATACGCATCCAGCTGCGTATATCGATTAATGGTCTGACTATAGTCAATGACCATCCGGGGTTTGTTCCCGCTCTTGACCACCACGACCTGCGCCCTCCACGGACTAGCGCTGGGTTGTATGATTCTTTCTTTGAGGAGCCGTTGAACCTCAGATCTAATGAAGATCCGATCCTCAGCGCTGTAACGCCTACTTTTAGTCGTGATGGGCTTGCAGCCTGGCACAAGATTCTGGAACAGGGAGGGTGTGGTGATCTTCAGCGTCGAGAGGCTACAGGCGGGGCGCGTTGGGCAATTTGGAGGCTGCTGCTGTTCTCCCACTGCCAGTGAAGGGAGTGGCCCACCGTACTGTAGGGTTACACTCCTCAAGCGGACCATGAAGTTTAGTCCGAGAAGTATTGGCGCGCAAAGGTACGGCAACATTAGGAGCTTGAAACGCTCGTAAACTGTGCCTTGCACCGTTAAAGTTACCACGCAATTCCCTAGCACGGTGACAGACCGGGACCTCGATGCCACAGAGATTGTCTGTTTGGCAGGTTGAATCCGGAGTCCACACCGCTTCACAGTGTCTGGGTGGATAAAGCTCTCAGTGCTCCCGCTGTCAAACAGACAATAAATCACGTGGTCATTTACCTGGATATCCATCATAGATTTGTCAAGTCTATGAGGCTTGGCCTGGTCCAGGATGATCGACGCCACCGTTGGTTCCTGAGCGCCACTGCAGGCAGCTGAAATCGACGAGGAGGACCCCTGCTGGTCGTTCGCGGTCGGTGCCGACCAACATGGCCGCTCCCATAAGTCGCACGTGGGTGATGGCGCCAAACTCAGCGACCCCTGGTGGTCACACACCTCCGACTCCATCGACCGTAATGGCGTCGTCCTGGCCTTGCACGTGGACGAACCCCTCGATGATTTCGACGACGAAGAGCCGAGCTCTGAAGAATCGCAGGCCGCGCTACCGTTCCTAGATTTAGACCGGCACACTTTCGAATAGTGCCCTTTCTTACCGCAGGCGGAGCACAACACAGCCTTAGCGGGACACCGTTGCCGAGTATGCTTCGCTCCCCCACAGAAGTAACACCGCGGGCCGCCCGGAGCTGCTGCCGTCGTCTGGCCCGAGTGTGAGCACGCCATTACGCAGCATTTCGAACCAGAGGGACGAGGAGGGATTGGCGACTGCTCCTGCCACGTGGTCTTCCGGATACAATACTAAGCTTTTGGAGGCCGTCTCCAGCATCTCTGCTAGCTCGATTGCCTGGGTAAGGTCAAGGTTACCTTTCTCCAATAGTTTAAGTCGAATGTACGACGATCCGACTCCCGCCACAAATGCATCTCGGGCGAGGTCGTTCATGCTCTGCTCAGCCGACACAGCTTTGCAGTTACAGCCCCTGGCTAGCTGTAGGAGCTCGTTCGCATATTCCTCCATCGTTTCGCCAGACTGCCGTCGTCGAGTGGCTAAGAGGTAACGAGCGTGTATTTCATTGGGCGGTTTGATATAACGCTTACTCAGAAGCTCGAGGGCCTTTGTATAATCGGTGGCCGCACGGATCGCGAGGTAGACAGTGTCGCTTACCCTCGCATGGAGGACCCGGAGTCTGTCATCATCTGTGGTGACTGCTGCGGAGGCTGCCAGGTAGTCTTCGAAGCACTTCAGCCGGTGGTCGAAGGTGTTAGAGGCGCCCACCGCACGTGGATCTAATGTAAGGCGTTCCGGCTTCAGGATCTGCTCCATACTCTTTTTTTTCGACGAGAGTTTTAACAACAGTAAATAAAATTGATGCGCGTTATCAAACACGAGGCTAGATGCTCGGGAAATAAAGGCTTTTATTTACTGTAATGAAGCAGCCAATAATTATATACACGATCCCAGACTGAGGGGTACCAGCCAGAGCAGGGACTTTTATACCTCTCCCAGGAGGCGGAGCCCGACTGGGATGTACCACAACACTACAATACAAAGGTGTAACAACCCCACCCTAACCCCAACAGCAACAAGTAGCACAACCCAACAGTAACATATGTACATCCTTGTAGTACTGGCCAGACCCTGGCTCAGTACTATCCAGTGGGAACCAACGATAGTTCACCACATTCACTGATTTTCCCTTCCTTAGCTCTGGTTTCATTCTAACTCCCCCTATTGAAATAAATAGCTAAAAGCAGTAAGTGGGTTACATGTATGAAAGTTGAAATTTTAAAAATTGCCAATATACTGGCGTAAAAGCCAGTAAGGTGCAAGAGGAACTCGCTGAATTATGCTGCACATGGCATCCAACAGTGAAAACATGCATGTGCACTGAGGCTATTCCAATAGTCTCAATACAGAAGGGAGCAGGGGAGATTGTTGATGGAACAAACCAATTTGCAGACTCCCTGAAATCTTTTTATGGACCCCTAGGGAAGTGCAGGGCCCTGGGTATAAGATACATTGTTGGAAAATCTCAGCAGGCCAGACAGCATCTGTGGAGAAAGAATAGAACCAATGTTTCAAGTCTCAACTCAAAACTCAACTCCGATTCAAATAATTGTTTGAAACAATTTGTCTGCTGCCAATTATTTTTGTGCTGTCATGCTGTCTAACTGACTTAGTCAGTAAATGAAAATTTCCACCAACTGAACATTGAGACTGAAGGCATCATTGTCAGCCACCATCATTAAAGCAGCAACAAAGTGTATTTATATAGCATTGTTAGCATGAAAAAAAATTACAAGGCTCTTCACAGGAGTATTGTAAAGCAAAATTTGACACTGAATCACATAAGGAGATATGAGGGAAGATAACCAAAACTTTGGTCAAAGGGGTAGTTTTTAAGGAACATCTTGAAAGACAGAAAGAGAAGCGGACAGATTTAGGGAGGGCATTCCAGAGCTCGGGGCTTTAGTTGAAGGCAGAGTGAAGTGATTAAAACCGGGATGCTTTGTGGGTGTTGGGGGAGCATGATGTTGATTGGTGACTGGGACACAATGTGAGTATTGATTCCTTTACCATTGATTCCATTTCCACCCCCAGCTGAATCAGGCGCTGTAAAGCTTTGGCATGAAATTCAAAGTAAATTGAATTTTAAATTTCATTCCTAGCCATTACTTAAACAGTTTATTTCAACCTGCACTCATACTTTATCCTCATACAACCAAATTCTTGTCCATATTTTTATCACTTTTGGACTTGTAACCATCCCAGTCAACTTTTGACCTCCTTCAGTCTTGCGTCCAAGGAGTTGCCTTAGATCCTCTAACCTTGGCCATCAGTGTATTCCTTCCTTTTGGAAAGCCCTTTAACTCTCTACAGTCTCTACAGTCATAGATTAATTTAGAGTCAATTAACCATTACAACATGAAAGAAAATTAATTCTTCTTAAAACCTATTTTTTCAACTAAGATGTCCATCTCCTTGACTAACTTGATTGCCAGGGTTCTGTGTTCAGTCCTCTTTACTCTGTAAAGTGCTTGGGCTATTTTTTATTATTCTCCTTTCACTCTTTCCTCCTCCTCCTCCTCCCCCCTTCAAAAAGTAACTGTTTTGCTTTAGTAACAGGAAGGAAGAAAAATTACAATTCTCTGCAGCTAATGCAATACATTAAAGAGGAAATAAGTGTTACCTAATTTCGAGATTGGGTTCATAGCAAATGTCTGTTCATTAGAAAAAGTGACTCCAACTGCCAATTTTAAGCTGCAACATGTATGATATAATATACATTTTACGTCTAGAATTTAGTATTCAATTCTATATACTGTATTGATTTTTAAATGGTTGTTTCTAGTGACTCATGGGTGCATAGTATCTACAGTCAAGCTCTTTATGCCAGATGGTATGGAAGGCCGGCGGAGATCTGAGTAAGTATGTCCAACAAGTTAAGGGTGGGAGAGGTGTGCATTATGTTTGTGCAGCATCTTTTTAAAAACCCTGCAAGTGTCTAAGTTCTGTGTGCTTTTTTTCTGCTAACTCTTAAACAAGACTGGTGGAATTCTCCCAAAAAACTTCCAAGTGCTCAAAATGAATCTCCTACACTCTGTGCATTAGAGTGCCCTAGCATGAATCACAATGAAAAGCTGGGGGTGGTGCCTATTCCCACTGGAGAGGCCAGCAACATAGCGCTGAGTGGGCCGAGATCGGCGCATGCACAGTGGCTCCACACTGCCAGCCTCCCGATTGCTGGCCAGCCCTGCAACCCCATCACTGGCCACCCGGACATGTCCAGGTCAGCCCTGAGACCCCCCCCCCACTGGTGGGCGGTACCAAGGTGCCCTGGGCATTGCCACTTTTCCCCTTGGGCAATGCCAGGGAGCCAGGCTAGCACTGCCAAGCTGGCAGTTCCCAGGGGAAACCCCCCTTACCCCCAACCTCCTTCACTCCAGCGGGGTCTGGCCACCAGCTCCCCATTAGTGGGGAGCTTTTGTAAACCCTGCTGGAGTGAGACACTGCTGGCAGTGGGGGAGAGGCTAGCGGACCGAGAGATTTCAGTCCCGGACCTGCTAATCACATTTAAATACAGATTTTGATATTTAAATCAGCTCCGTGCTGATTTCCAGCACAGAGCTGCCGATGCTGGAATTCCGGCGGCTGGATAGATGTGGAGGCCGTGGCTCCCAGCGGGAAGCCCACTGCACAGCCTCCGCTTATACTTCCCAACCCACTGCTAGAGCAGCGCAGTGGGCTGGGAGAATTGCCCCCGACATCTTCCTCTATTCCTCTAACCTTAGTGTCTCCAGCATTTTCTGGTTTTTTTAAATATTTCGGGTTTCAATAAGAAGTAGTTTTGATTTTGATTTTTCCCAGATCAATGTTTGTTTTGACAGGCCTTTACTAATATAGTAGCAAAAGCAAAATAGGTTGCCTCAAATTTTAATCCTAAATTTGCACTGTGACTGGGTTTTAAAGCATCTGTTTCTTCAGTGTATAGCTAGGCTTTTCTTGAAAATAGCTGTATTTGAATAATTCTTTGCAAGTTGTAACTAGTAATTTCCATTAAAGAGGAATAGTAAAAATGACCTTTTATTCCCCCCCCCCCCCCCCCCCCCCCACCACCGAGGTTTTTTAAGAAAGATGCAATTTGCATTATGAATACATATTTAAAGTGAATGAATTATTTCTATTAGTATTAATGAGAATAATCTTATTCTGAAATCTTAATTTAGTGTTATGTTTCCAATGATTCATATTATAAACATGAGAGGAAACCTTTGTCCAATTGAATGGACCAAGTTAGCATTCAAATGATCACCAAACAGCTGAGACTCAACATTTAATTTGTACCTATTTATGTTAATTTAATCAACTGAATAAGTTTTTGTCTATATCTATCTATCTGTATGCATTGTCGGATTTTATATGTATATGTTATATATGTGTGAATTTATAAGCGTTATGAAGTCTTTAAAAATTACCATTATTTCTCTATAATAGTTTGAATTGACACTTCTGCCAACATTTATTATGGAAAAACAACATGTAGACATTTTGTCTGCCATGTAAATTGAGGCCCAAGATTATTAGGTGGGATGTGATTGAAGTTTTCTAAACCTATCGCTATTTTTCCCTCTTGCAAATTCGACAGAACTGACCTCTTCCTACCAAAGTCAGTTGTAAAACTATGTAATGAACTAATTTCTACAATAGCATTCCTTCTGTTCCTGCCCAAATCTATTCCTCGCTCATTTTATCCCTGCAAAGACTTGCTGGAAAGTGTGCCGGTGAGGATAAGAGTAGCAAATCACGCCATTGACGTTCTTATTTACAGAATGGTGACTTGTCTACACTATTTTTAAAACAACTTAGGGAAACAAATTAGTTAAAATGTTGACTCCTTCAAGATGATGTGAGGAGCTATGTTTTGTTTGTAAATATTTGCAGTACCTGCATTTTGATTGTTTAGAACAGATTATATACATCTGTCAAAAAATGCCTTGTGATGCTCTATATTGGTGCACCATTTAATGTTACTGTAACTCCACAGGAAGCAGTGCATTTTTTTGGTGTGCTGGGCATCCATCTGAGTTTGAACTCAGTTTATCAAATCTTAGTGCTTAAAGGAAAACACTCTATGACAGTTGAACCAGTATTCTGCAATATTTTGTGCTGTTTTCAAACCATGGAGCTGAATTAAGGTTTTGAATCTTTTCTTAGCTTGAGTTACCGCCACACATCTTCGACGAATATCTCAGCTATTGAAATTTGGGACTTCTCTCAGCACCTGTATATATAATAGTGAAAGATCATTGCGTGTGCCCTTGTGGATAATAAAGTAATTAGCTCTCTCAAATTTAAAGCTACTTGAGTTATTTTAGTTACTTGATTTTAATAATGTGTTACATTTAGACTAATGAGAAAAATGGTCAGAACTGGATTAACATTTTCTCCTCCTTATGCTGTGCCTGCTTCTCCCTCATGAACCAGAAATGGCGTTCTGTAGTCACCCACAAAGCATTCCTGTTTTACATGTGCCTTGCATGGGAATAACCTGAATTTGTTTGCATTGTGCTTAATCAGCTTTGTTCTTTATATGAACCAATCTTTTATTCAAAGCTTCAGCAGTCTGATTGCAATAAGATGTTGATGGATTTCAGCTGTTGTATGTAGTATATTTTACTCTTGGACAAATATACATTTTAATTCAAGTGTGTGTGCTAATATCTGCATAGTACTTCAAATTCATTTGTGTGAGTATATTTAATTATTGGGAATTCAAGATGGAGAAATGTCAGATTGTAGAAATTATTATTTTTCCCTGAGAAGTGTTGTGTAACTTCACTAATATTTTTAATTGATAGGTTGCTGCTTCATAATTGCCTGATAACTGGTACCAATAATTTCTGTTTCTAATTTGGAATGCTGTGTCTTTATTTTTATTTGTTTCGTTGCTTCAGGAAATTTTCAACCCGTGCCTGTTTTTAAAGTTAACTTCAATCCTAATTTTTTGTTTTGTTTCAATTAACTGCTCCTGTACAAAGAGGGAGACATTCCTTCCTAACAAGTTATCATTTATGAAGGATATTTGTCAGTAATTTTCTATTCTCTTAAAGAAAACAGAGATTTAACAAATGACAACTATTAATTTCAACATTGTACATTACCAAGCACCAAATAGTAACTCTGGGTACAACCAAAATATGCACGTCATTTACTCCAATTTATTTTGAGAATTGACTTTACAATAGTTTGAACTTTATTTCAATCAAAGGAAATGAAGAATCAAAGCTCTGAAGATTGTAAAGCTACTCTGTAGGATGTTTGTAGTGGGAGATGGATGACTTTGCTGTTTCAGCTCTCCGGTGTTCGTAACGAGTAGCTGCAGTACATACTCGATGCAGACTCAAGTCATTTTTACTCTGTTTTGTCCTTAACCCAATTCAGAACAAAATCCCACCTGCAGAAGTGTAACATTTTGCTTTCACCAACCAATCCATCCTCTGGCCTTCTAAAATTACGGATTAAAGAAAAGTCGGGAACATTCTGTCCAATTCCCATTGAAAGCTGCATTGAGATTGCACTAATATGAAGGACTATAACAACTGGTATTTAGAAGGATGTTTTCAGCCCACTGGTCTGGGCTGGGTTCAAACTTCAGCCCTGGGTTAAATAATTTAGTATAATAATAGGCAGTTTTAGTCTTTTGCACTTACTAAATTGATCAGTGGGTTGATTGGTGGCTGGAGCCTGGCACATAGAGGTATATGAGGTATGTGAAGGACTGAAATGCATGAAGCACTGCATTTGCCAACAGCTGTGGCAGTGGGGGAGATGCTTCATGGAGAAAAAGAACAGTAGGGTAAGTGTGTGTCTGTGTGTGTGTCATGGGGATTTAAGCTAATTTCACTGGAAGTTGTTTTGTAGGTCTCTGCTGGTAGTGTGATAGTGCACTGTGCCAACCATCTCATTTAAAAATGTTTTGAGTATGGAACATTCAAAACATCATCATTCCACCATGAAAACATTTTTCTGAGATCCATTATAATAGCTAAGAGACAAGGCTTGTGCTAGAGCAAGTAGAAGAAACCGAAATGACTTCAGAAGAGCTTCTGTTTAAAAATGAATATGAAAATAATTGCACGGGATATTAAAGCCAACAGCCAATGTTTTAATGAATGTATAAAAATGTTGTTCATCAATGACCCATGCAGATGAGACTGTGATGGAACATAGATTGTGGGCAGGTTAAATAAATACTTTGAAAAGATGCCATCAAGAGAAATTTAGTTAGTTTATTATAACTTTTCAAAAATAAGTGATGAAGATCCCCTGGACTTGATGGTTTCCACCCAAGTTATTCATCGAAGTAAATGAAGGAAATGCAGATGCATTATTTGTAATTTTTCAAACTCACAAGGTTCAGTAATTGTACCAATGGATTAGAAAATTTCAAATGTCAGTTCACTATTTAAGAAGAATGGCAGAGCAAAACCAGGTAGCTGCAAACTTGTCAGTTTAATACTAATTCTCGGGAAGTTAATGGAATGTCATCATATAGAATAATCCTTTTGTGTTTTAAAATTTACTTTTGAAGTTTGTTTGAAGATTATATGGCACTATTTCAAGAGGAGCAGGAGAGTACATTGGTTTTCTGGACATTTGTTTTATTTTCTTATTCTTTCCCCCTCCACTCTTTATCTGTCTAAGTGGGTGTTATGACTTCTACTCTGCTCTTTTATAATTGTTAGTCCAGAGAGGGCTAAATAGTTCAGATATTGATTACTCATAGGACCAAATGTAATCCACTCTTGGAATAATGATCAAAATAGAGCCTAACTTTTAAAGTATTTCTGGAAATATTCAAGATTGTATGGTCCTTGAATATGAGTGCCATATCGACAGTTTCTTTCAGTGCAATGTTCTGATATTTAGATAATGTAATTTATTAAATGGCCTGGAAATCTTTCAGATTTATACCTTCCAGAAAATAAATTCTAGTCTATTATGCTTCCCCTGTTGAAAGGCAGTGAATGATAAACAAAGCTCAGTGATACATCTGATGAAGATGTTGCAGTTGCTGCAGGAAAACTTCACCACAAGCAAGTCATTCACTTCCGAAGTGCATTTACAGACTTCCAATGGATTACATATTCAAGCGAGTTGCTCGATGATTTTTTTCTGACTTGAACTCTTTCAGGTGTATTCATTCTAAAATTTCCACGAACATGGAGAGGAATTAAAGAAGTTTGACTTTGGTAGTGAAGATGGTTTTTGCAGTTTTATCTTATATGGTATCTCTTGTCTTTTAGTGTCATCCAGACTCCTTTACCACTTCCAATTGAAAAGGTGAGTGGCCTTTATAATATAGACTTTTACCAATGTTAAAGCAATAAATGTAACTGATCTATTGAAATATTCTGGTAAGCACATGGGTTTGAATATTACCAACCTACAGTATAAGATTGTAAACAGTATGTAAATTTGAATGCGTGTTATTAAGTGATGATTTGACTTTGAAAAATCATCGAGGTCGCAGGAATGTGGAATTGAGGTTGAAATCAGATCAGCCGTGAACTTATTGAATGGCAGAGCAGGTTCAAAGGGCCAAGTGGCCTACTCTTGTTCTTAATTCGTATGTTTGAATTATTTAAAATGTTTTATGCATAAATTAGTATTGTACCAGTTGTAATAAAGGATTGCTATCTAAGAATAGTAAGATATTGGTCTAGCAATTCAGTATACTGAGCGTTTATAGTTTTCAGTTTCCCAGAAATAAAATGATTTCATTACTCTTGGAATATGGATGCCCTAGTAAAAGTACTTCCTGTGAAATTAAACTGACTGAAAATGCTTTTCAAATATTGTTAATACAGTCTTGTGCTGATTTCAGAGATACTTTGTTTGAGTGGAGCTTTGAACAAACTTCGAATCTCACTCAGCAGCTGCTAAAGTACAGTTGCAACAAATATCATGTAACATTTGACAAAATGCAGCACTTAAAGTACTGGCACAAGAAACACTATATGGGATTCAATATTAATGCAAATCTTTTGGAGGGATTGGACTCAATTCACACGTACTTTCTATCTTACTTTGTAGCCAAGATTTCCAATTTTTATCAGTTAAATATATCATCTTTTCGCAATTTAAATTATATGTGTCATTAAATGGTTGTCAGCTGAGTTACCTGGACTCAAAGGTAATGAGATTTTTTTGACAGGCGGTACTAAAATAGATACCTGTGAACAACGAGGTGACCAGTTGCTTGGATGTTTAGATTAATAAATTGATGTGAGATTCAGAAAGTGCAGAACCATTCTATTGCTGATGAATTAATAATAATTGCATATATCTTGTCATCAAAGTTATTTTTGGGCACTGTAATGAAATTAGGACACTGCATTATCGGACACAAATTAATTGGGTTAATTGGAACCTACATTCTTAGATCAAGTGCTTATAGTATGTATGGAAAATTAGTCTGCGGTGCTTTTGTTCATAATAGTCTGGAGGGTTTTGTCCCTGGATAAGATTATTAAAAGTATCTAATTTTATGAAAAGTTTGTCACATGGAGGTACTTGCCTCAGCTTAGAGACAGTTTTCTTTGGGCTCCCTTCTGAACAATGGAACTGATCATCCAACAGTTTTCAGCCTTTGTATGCAAGAGGAAGTCTTGAGAAAGTGTCAGAATTGGTAAGTACTTCCGTGTGACACTTCTATTTTTCTCATGAATATTTCTTTAATGTGTTGGATCAGTGTAGCATACTATTTTTAAAAAAAAAATAGGTGTCCTGTTTTATGTCTTGCCTTTAACTGAAGGTGAGATTTAATCTGATCATTATGTTAAAACTGCAATGCAACCATGAAGAGTATCTTTACAATTTCACTGTCAGTGGAAGGAAATGTTCCACTTTTGAGACAACTATAGAAGCAGAACAAGGCAAACTGAAGATTCTTTTCATTATGAACAACTGGAATTCTTGCAGTTTAAGGTCTCCTCTGAATCCGATGATGCAGATGGATTGTTCGACATCTATTTTATACATTAATTTCCTTAAAGCTAATAGCACTGCTTACAATGTTAAATTTATCTCACTATCTAACTTAAACCTTCTGCTAATTTGCCAATTGATGTTTTTCTCTCGAGCAAATTTTATTTGGAATCAGAGTCGGTGTGAATTCACTAAGCTCTTTTAAAGGAAGATATAACACTTTTCAAGTTATCCGGGTGTCCAGTTGTTTTTGCAATCAGTGAATCGCAATTGAAGTATCGGCGCTATTATTTTAAAGGAAAATCTATGTACAGCAAAGTCCTACACGTAGCAATGACTATTGTTTTGGCGCTGATAGTTGAGGGATGAAAGTGTCCAGGATACTAGAAAAACTCTGCTGTTCTTTGAAAAGTGCCATGGAGTCTTGTATGTTCAATTGCATAGGTGTATCCTGTTGAGAGATGAGATGTTAAGCAACTTGCATGATTTTCAAAAGTACATCGCAGCAGTCTCCGAACCAAAGCGAAAGCTTCAAACTAGATAAAATTTCTGAAAAGATATTTCAAAGAGACTACCTCCAAATACTCTTGTTTTTTATATATAGCATAAAATATCAAAAGTGCTCCAAATCTAATTGCCTAAATTTAGTTCAAATTTCAGAACTTCTGCCAAATCCGCTGATTATTTCCAACATTTTCAGTTTTTAGTTCAAATTTCAAGCATCAGCAGTATTTTGTTCTTGCATATTTATCTGGTGTAAAGTGAGATTGAAGGTTACGGGGAGAAATTTAGGCAGATAGATTTGGAGATTTTGATATTTTATTCAATACTAGAATATTTGGAAGGAGCCTCTTTAAAATATCTTTTCAGAAATTTTACCTAGTTTGAAGCTTTCACTTTGGTTTGGTGACTGCTGTGATGTACTTTTGATGATATATATAGGAGGGAATGGGCTTGATTTGTCAAAAGGCTTTTTCCCATCCAATTAGGATGTTCCATGTTGTTATGTTCCTTGTACAGACCAATAACTTTGAAAAAGAGATGAATTTCCCAAATTACTAATGGTCATTAACCATGTGACAAGATTCACATTTTATCTATAACATAACTAAGAATCAACATTGATCAAATATTAATTAACAGACAACTCATGCACCAAACTAGAGGAAAAAGTACTTTCGCATTAGCTAAGTGCTACAATCTAGATTCATCCGCTAGAGTTTGGAAGAGTAAGAGGTGACTTGATTGAAACACAATACGATCCTGAGGGATCTACAGGGTGATTGTGGAGAGGATGTTTCTTCTTGTGGTATAATTTAGTACTAGGGGTCGTTGCTTAAAAATAATGAGTGGCCTATTTAAAATGGAGATGAGGTGAAATTTTTTTCCACTCAGGGTTGTGGGTCTTTGAAACTCTCTTCCTGAAAATGTTGTGGAAGCAGAGTGGTAACCATGGGGGTGATGGATTATTGGGAGTAAGCAAACTGCAGATTTGAGGTTATTATCAGATCAGCCATGATCTTATTGAGTGGCAGAGTAGACTCAAGGGGCTGAATGGCCTAATCCTGATTCTTGTTCACATGTTTGTACCTTATTACCATTTTTGCTGTACGCTGCACTTCTTGCAAATGTGCAGCATGACAAAAATACGTCCAGTGTTACTCCCAATTCTCCTGCAGGCTCACTTCTCCCTGTTGTGCAAGGTTGAATTGTCCAGTATCCTTCAAAATTCAGTTGAAATCTTTCGGATGTGATTTTTGCCAATAAGGATCAACTCCTTGTTCCTTAAATTCCCAAAACTCCCATTCGTTCTATCCCTTTCCTTTCAAACATAAAATCAACTATCATGAGCATCCTGGTTGGTTGTTAACACAAAACAGTCTTTCTCTGCTCCTAACAGCAGTAGCTCCTTTGCTTTTCCATACAGCCGTAGCTGCTTTGTCTCTCTTCCTGTGTTTTAAAAAGCAGTTGTCCCGGGGTGAAAATTGTCACTTGATATTTCGATAGGTCTCTGTTTGAGTTTTGCTCCCATAGCAACTAGGCCACATAGACATGTCTCCATGCTGGAGTGCTTCTGGAATTCCCAATTTTATCTCGAGGCAGAGATATTTTTAAACACAATCATCTTGTAAAGTCCAGAACTTATGATAATGTGAATCCTATGGCAGCTTCTTTCACTAAAGTCGATATTGTCCTTCATTCTGAATGTCTTGCATGAAGCTATTACAACAATACTAAATATTCGTTGTTGGATAGTTGCATAGTTATTTAATTGACTGTATTTATTTTGAATAGATAGCTGTTGTTTTTCTTTGGTGAAAAATTATGGGCTGTAACTTCTGAGCTCCCCAGCATTAGATCTTGGGGCGGTACATCAAAGATGCATTGGGGAATCCCTCATGGAACTTTCCAGGTAAAGGTTTGCATGGCAATTGCCCAGTAGTGCCCTATTTCACCATGGGATTCTCCCCAAGCCCACCCCTTCTGACCATCCCAACCTCTGCATCAATATCACGCCCCCTCCACCATCGCCGCACCCCGCCTCCAATTTTCCTCCCATCTCCGATCGCTAACCATCGGGAGAGAGTTGGTTCATATATATGTTTTGATAAGTACAAATAAGATAATTCTGTTGTAGATATTCTGGCTGATCCACACTATGGGCTGGATTTTAAAGGCTGATGGGTGGGAATACATTTTGAAAATCACATTCCCAGAGGGCGACACTTAGCTTGTCGCCTACAAAAGGTGATGTGATTTTCAAAGGGAGGGCAGGGCTGTGGTGGATAAATTCTAAAATCAGCATACCTTCAGTTACGTGCTACTTGAGCTCATTGTTGAGCTCATTCACAGGCCTCAGAATCAGTTTTGAATTTTCAGTTGTCAGGCAGAGCACACAGCACCTGGAATGCGTCAGCAGTGGGGAGCTATTAAAACTAATTGATACTTTTTAAAAAGGCAGAATAAAGCTTGTCTGCTCAAACAGTGATAGAGTTGCCACTACCGGTGTTGAGAGGTTTGTGTTTCTCACCAGTGAGAGGTTGGCATCCTGATAGGGATGCCAGGCTATTGGCATCACTAGCTCAGCAGAGGTTGGCAGAGTAAGCCCTGTTGAACAAATGCGAGCCAGCTGATGGGTGGAGATGGGAACAAGCTACTCTGACATTTGATGGAGTAGTAAAGAGGAGCTTTAGCTATCCTCTTTTTGTTTTATTTGTCCTGGGGATATGGGCATCACTGGCTGGGCCAGCACTTATTGCCCATCCCTAATTGCCCTTGAACTGAAATAGCATAACAGCACTGGCGATGCTGTGGGCCGGGTCAGGAAATTATCTAGGCATTGGGTCCCTGATGCCAGATTAAAAATCAAGCCCCATTATTTTTAGTTGCACCTTAATAGGTGAGAGGAGCAAAAACAAATTGCTCATGTATATTAACCAATTAACTGCACTGAGAAATGCTGAAACGGCATCTGTTTACATACGACAAGGTATGCTTTTTGATTTTGGAAGTTCCTCAAGTTCTGTCCCAAGAAAGTGGTTATTTTTAATTGGCTCCTTGTTGAATCCTTGTTTTCTCACCTCTCCGTCTCCCAAAAGAGTAATTTCACAAAAACCTGAGAGCTCGGCCATTTCAGAGGGCATTGCTGTGGGCCTAGAGTCACATGTAGTCCAGACCAGGTCAGGGTGGCAGATTTCCTTCTCTAAAGGACATTACTGAACCAGAAGGGTTTTTATAACAGTCACGACTCCATGGTCATCAGTCGACTTTTAATTCCAGATTTTTTTTATTGAATTCAATCTACCTTGGTGGGATTCAAACCCCGGTCCCCAGAGAATTACCCAGGATCTCTGGATTGCTAGTCCATTGACAATACCAACACGCCACTTGCACAGGTGGAGACCAACGGGTTTTCAAGGAGAAGATGATGATACCCAAGACATCAAGTGTACCTCTCTCAAGTCAGTTACCTGCAAATGACAGATCACCAATGTCTAAGGAGGCTGCGCTTATCCAGGCAGTTAGTCTTGGACATTAGTGCTCTGGTCTACAGTGAGCTCCGTCAGTCCCTCGAGAAGCATCAGTAAACCTTAGCACTGCTTGTTGATGCCTGCCCATGCCAATATTGGCCTAATCAGTACCCTGCTGCGACATGTCCTCAGCAAATGGCCAGTCATGGCTGCCACTTACTTTTTTGAAAGGCCCATGGTATTTATGTGCCACCTTCAATCTGCTCATGGCGGCACTAATTGAGTACCAAACTTGCCCCCCAGGTCAATTACTTATTTTACATTTGGAAATAGCATAACAGCACTGGCGATGTTGTGGGCCGGGTCAGGAAATTATCTAGGCATTGGGTCCCTGATGCCAGATTAAAAATCAAGCCCCATTATTTTTAGTTGCACCTTAATAGGTGAGAGGAGCAAAAACAAATTGCTCAAGTATATTAACCAATTAACTGCACTGAGAAATGCTGAAACGGCATCTGTTTACATACGACAAGGTATGCTTTTTGATTTTGGAAGTTCCTCAAGTTCTGTCCCAAGAAAGTGGTTATTTTTAATTGGCTCCTTGTTGAATCCTTGTTTTCTCACCTCTCCGTCTCCCAAAAGAGTAATTTCACTCTGTGCTGATAAACAAAATGAATGAGCCTGTTCCGAACGTATTTATTGTTTTAGTGCCTCAATTATGTCATAATGCTTAAAAACAATTATATTGAATACGTGTCTCCTTCAATTCCCCAGGTAGCTGCTAATTCTCCCAGTATGTACTCTCAGGAACTATTCCAGCTCTCTCAGTATTTACAGGTAATACCACCAGTTCTTCTGCTGCTGTTTACTATTCTAGCAATGCAGTTTATTTAATTATATAGTCTTTTCTTGTTCACAAAATAAACCATTAGTCATCAGCCTGTTCACATATTACAGGCATCAAGAATTACCTATTCAACTGTGTAGCTAATGGAACGTTTTATAAACTGTATCCTTCTATTAACATTTGAAGGCAGCACTTAGGGCAAATGGAAACAAAGGCCTAATTACATATAATAAAAATGAGAATTTTAGATTCACATGAATGAGGGAGGTGAAGAGCAGAATAGAAAAGATGAACTGATGCTTTGGTAAATGTAAATGAGTAAATAATGGTCATTGACCAAGAAGCAAAATTAGGACAAGCAGATAGTGTATCAAAAACTTTGACAGGAATCATGAATGCTTGTGCACAAATACATGAAGAAAATATCCAAAGTTAGTTAAATTGTTGCCATTGTCAACATGAGAGTATGGTTGAAGCGGAAGGAAGAGTATAAGATGGAAATAATTAGATGTACAATGCTTTGCAAATCTAGAACTATTAAACAAGGCAGGGGGATGATTGAAAGGCTGAAAAAAGGAATAGAACTAATGAGATGTAATGAAATCTGAAGACAGGATTTACAGGAGAAATAAGGGTAAAAGTATATTTTTGTCATTCATCAATCACTAGCTGACTATTATGAATAACTTGAGTTATTCAAACTATAGAAAGTAATAAGAGATTTCAGTTTCCTTCAGGTGAAAAGGATAGACCAGAAAAAACAATTGAGTGTTTTGTTTCCAGCCACCCACTTATGTATTATGTGACGTGGAACAAATTGAATGCTATCTCACCATGTGATTCAGGTTATTTTTATCAAAGATCTTTTGATTAAACACTGCCTGATATACTAATACGTTAAAGTTTTTCTAATATACTAGTACATTAAAGTATTGTTGATTTCCAAATGTCAGGAGGCCTTACATCGAGAACAGATGCTGGAACAGAAATTGGCCACCCTTCAGCGGTTACTAGCCAACACCCAAGAGGCATCAGACAGTAGTTGGCAGGTACTTTCAACATTGAACACAATTTGTAAATATCTCTCTTTAGGATATAATTCTTACAATGTATTGTAAGAAGGAAATAATGAAATTTGTCATTTTATTTTGATGCAGTGGAGAAAGATGTGATTCAGTTCACCAGAAAAACCTTTTAAAGTGTCCGAGTTTTGAAACGTCTGACAGTTTTGCCATGCTTCCATTTATTATCTGAAATCCTCGGCACCTCAAAGATTTTTTTTGTTCAAAGTTTTGATTCTGTCAGCTGAAGGCAAAGCCCACAACCTGAGCATACGTGTACTACTTTCCATCACACTGTAGGAGTATTTCAGACAAACTGAGAAACATTGTTCCTCAGCCTCTAATAGTATCTGTTTGGTTGATTCTCAAAATTATTTCAAGACAAGTGAAAGGTCAAATTTCAGCAGCTGTATTTGGATAAATTTTGTTTTTTCTCTTAAGCGACCAGGAGTGTGTTTGCGTGTAAAACATAGGCTAATACAGAAGAAAACAGTGAATATGACATGTACCTGTGGCAGTTAGTATGTATGTTTGAATTCCAAGCAGTGTGTTTTAGAACCATAGAATCCCTACAGTGCAGAAGGAAGCCATTCAGCCCATTGAGTCTGCACCAACTCTCCGAAAGAGCATCTTACCCAGGCCTTTCCCCATAACCCTGCACATTTCCCATGGCTATTCCATCTAACCTACATATCTTTGGACACTAAGGGGCAATTTAGGATGGCAAATCCACCATATACAAAATACACCAAATCTACACAGATTGGAAAAGGAAATTTGTATCTTCGCAAGCTACAATGTGCATTTTAAAAAATGATTTTACTTCTGCACATTCGTATCATTTCCCCCTAATATAGTCCTCCCCATGTTTCCATTCTAAAGTCCAAAGGTTGAAGACTTGAGATTGTTGAGAAAGCAACAATCTTTTTGATTATCTGGTGCACAAATCATGTAAGCGTTCATCGCAACTCTGACTGGACCACATCAAATGCTATCAGGTACTGCTTTTGGCTCAACTCTTCCAAATTTAATCATAGAAATCTCTGAACGTTCCTATTCTATCTATCCCTGTACCATTGTCTCAGAAGTTTCCCAAAAATATTTGATTGGATTTATTATTGTCACATGTATTGGTATACAGTGGAAAGTATTGTTTCTTGTGCGCTATACAGACAAAACATACTATACTTAGAGAAAGAAGGGAGAGAGTGCAGAATGTAGTGTTACTGTCATAGCTAGACTATAAAGATCAACTTAATACAAGGTAGGTCCATTCAAAAGTCTTGATGGCAGCAGGGAAGAAGCTGTTCTTGAGTAGATTGGTATGTGTCCTCAGATTTTTGTATCTTTTCCCTGACTGAAGAAGATGGAAGGGAGTATGTCCGGGGTGCGTGGGATCCTTGACTATGCTGGCTGTTTTTTCGAGGCATCAGGAAGTATAGACAGAGTCAATGGATGGGAGGCTGGTTTGTGTGATCGACTGAGCTTTTGCGGTCTTAGACAAAACAGAAGCCATACCAAGCTGTGATACAACCAGAAAGAATGCTTTCTATGGTGCATCTGTAAAAGTTGATGAGAGTCTTAGCGGATATGCCAAATTTCCTTAGCCGCCTGAGAAAGTAAAGGCATTGGTGGGCTTCCTTAACTATAGCGTCGGCATGAAGGGACCAGGACAGGTTGTTGGTGATCTGGATACCTAGAAAATTGAAGCTCACGACCATTTCCACTTTGTCCCTGTTGATCTAGACAGGGTAAGAAGTCTCACAACACCAGGTTAAAGTCCAACAGGTTTATTTGGTAGCAAATACCATAAGCTTTCGGAGCACAGCTCCTTCGTCAGATGGAGTGGATATCTGTTCTCCAACAGTGCACAGACACAGAAAACAAGTTACAGAATACTAATTAGAATGCAAATCTCTACAGCCAGCCAGGTCTTAAGATAATGTGGGTGGAGGGAGCATTCAACACAGGTTAAAGAGATGTGTATTGTCTCCAGACAGAACAGCCAGTGAGATTCTACAAGCTGTGGGGGTTACTGATCATGTGACATAAATCCAAAATCCCGGTTTAGGCCGTCCTCATGTGTACGGAACTTGGCTATCAGTTTCTGCTCAGCGACTCTGCGCTGTCGTGTGTCGTGAAGGCCGCCTTGGAGAACGCTTACCTGAAGATCCAAGGCTGAATGCCCGTGACTGCTGAAGTGCTCCCCCACAGGAAGGACTAGACAGGGGCATGTCCTCCACTATGCTTTGTGAAGTCGATGACTGTCTCCTTTGTTTTGTTGACAATGAGGGAGAGATTATTGTCGTCGCACCAGTTCACCAGATTCTCTATCTCTTTCCGGTACTCTGTCTCATCATTGTTTGAGATACAACCCACTATAGTGGTGTCATCAGGAAACTTGAAAATTGAATTGGAGGGGAATTTGACCACACAGTCATAGGTGTATAAGGAGTATAGTAAGGGGCTAAGGGCACAGCTTTGTGGGGCACCAGTATTGAGGATGATCGTGGAGGAGGGGTTGTCGCCTATCTTTACTGCGGTCTATGGGTTAGGAAACCTAAGATCCAGTCGCAGAGGGAGGAGCTGAGCCCCAGGCCACGGAGTTTGGAGATACGTTTTGTAGGAATAATGGTGTTGAAGGCTGAGCTGTAATCAATAAATAGGAGTCTGACATAGATGTCTTTGTTATCTAGGTGTTCCAGGGTTGAGTGTAGGGCCAGGGAGATGGCGTCTGCTGTGGACCTGTTGTGGCGGCAGGCGAACTGTAGTGGATGCAGACAA
The DNA here is from genome assembly GCF_964213995.1 of Mustelus asterias. NCBI lineage: Eukaryota > Metazoa > Chordata > Chondrichthyes > Carcharhiniformes > Triakidae > Mustelus > Mustelus asterias. Next base: position 127,436,007 of record NC_135803.1, on the reverse strand, counting down.
TCTGAGAGGCTGGAATTGATTCATGCCATTTTGAAGCCATCTTTTGAAGCACTTCATAATGATGGATGTCAGAACCACCAGACAATAGTCATTAAGGCAGTGTTACAGGGTGTTAAAAACTGTTTGGTATATCTGAATGAACTCTTTGTATTCTTAAGTAGGTTAACTGCATGTATTTATTAACTACAAGAACTATGTGCAGTACAGGGTTCAAGTGAGGAGCTGTCTCCATGCTTGCTTATGCCCACAACTCTGTCCAACACTACCTGGGTGTGAGTCATGTGTTCTCCTGCATCACTGTGTGGACGGTACTGTACTTGACCCCATGTTAACCCTGTGTGTGCCAGCTCTATATACTACACCTCCTTCCAAATCTTTATTCAATGTTTTTCAAGTTATTCTCATTTATCCCATGTATTTATGGTAAATGTGAGGTCATCCATTTTGGTAGGAATAACAGCAAAATGGACTATTATTTGAATGGTAAAAAATTGTAACATGCTGCTGTGCAGAGGGACCTGGGTGTCCTTGTGCAGGAATCTCAAGGAGTTGGTTTGCAGGTACAGCAGGTAATTAAGAAGGCAAATGCAATTTTGTCCTTCATTCCTAGAGAGATGGAGTTTAAAAACAGCGAGGTTATGTTGCAGCTGTATAAGGTGCTGGTGAGGCCATGTTGCAGCTGTATAAGGTGGAGTACTGTGTACAGTTTTGGTCTCCTTACTTGAGTAAGGATATACTGGCACTGGAGGGGGTACAGAAGAGATTCACTAGATTGATTCCGGAGTTGAGAGGGTTGGCTTATGAGGAGAGACTGCGTAGACTGGGGCTATACTCATTGGAACTCAGAAGAATGAGGGGAGATCTTATAGAAACATATAAGATTATGAAGGGAATAGATGAGATAGAAGCAGGGAAATTGTTTCCACTGGCGGGTGAAACTAGAACTAGGGGGCATAGCCTCAAAATAAGGGGAAGTAGATTTAGGACTGAGTTGAGGAGGAACTTCTTCACACAAAGGGTTGTGGAATTCCCTGCCCAGTGAAGCAGTTGAGGCTGCCTCATTGAATGTTTTTAAGGCAAGGATAGATAAATTTTTGAACAGTAAAGGAATTAAGGGTTATGATGAGTGGGTGGATAAGTGGAGCTGAGTCCACAAAACGATCAGCCATGATCTTATTGAATGGCGGAGCAGGCTCAAGGGGCCAGATGGCCTACTCCTGCTCCTTGTTCTTATGTTTACATCATTGTTATTACCCATATTCCCCCTTCAGGTCTCTGGGTTCATAGTGTCAGGTGGCCTGGAGGCCTTATGACACGACCTTATCTTGTTCACACTACTGTCAGAGGAGAGGTAGGCTCTGTTGCTGCTGGTTATTGGCTGCTCTCTTGTCTATTCTCCACTAGAGGCATCTTTTAATCATATGAGTTGTTGGCTAGTCTGACCAATGAGGGCTTTCCAATGCAAATGGACAAATTGGTGTTGCAGAGAGAAGACAGTTCTGAACTAAGTCCCGGTCAGGGTGGTACTCCTTGTTTGAGCTCTTGGAAACTTGCAGTGATATATAATTTATGACAGAGGTTGCCTTTACATCGTCTGCTGTTTTGAGGAGATTCAGGGCTACATAGGCATCTCTGCTGAAGAGAGAAAAAGACTGGTTATGAATAACAAATATCAGCTTGAAGATTCATTTGCTGCCACACCTTAGTGATTCCAAAATCATGCGTGTGACTAGAAGTCAAATTCCTCTAAGCCTATAAAATGGTGTGCTTTTTGTTCGAAGCCAGAGATCTCTCAGCCACAGTTCTTTCTCTGACAGGACCATATCACTAGCTCCCATATCCAATTTAAAGTTTGTGAGATGGCTGTTGATCGAAACACCCGCAGTCGAAAATGAAAATCCAGAATTTTTGATCTCCCCCTAAAATTATGCCGATGTGTCCTCTTGGTGTGCAATCACAATCTCATGAATTGTCTTTGGAACTTTTGTGCGTTTAAGTGTTTTGACCTTGCAAAGTTTGTCAAAGTGTCCAAATAAATTTCTGAAAATGAAGCCTGTTAATTTATTTGCATTCTCTCTCTTTAATGCATTTCTTTCTCTGTATGTCTGACTTGTCTGTCTGATGTATCTTTCTGTCTCTCATGCTGTGCTTTAGAATATTGTGTAACGTAGAACTTATGGCTCTTACCCTGTTTCTTTCATTTCATAATACAGGAGTGAATTTGTAAATTTGGAAAATAATTCAAGTGAAATTAGCCTTTTACTTAATGGTATGCTGTCATTCTTAACTTAAATTGATTCCTCTGCGGGACTTCAGTCTTTTTCCAAAACTAATGTATAGGAAGAACACAGTAATAATTACTTTTGTCCATCAGGTTAGCTGTCTGCATTTTGGGGCCCTTTGTGCCATGTATTATAAAACAGAAATGAATATAGTTGTGTTTGGGCTTCTAGAATCACTGCCATTATTTTTGGGAGCCAACATGATATAATCTAATAATTGAACCCAGATGTTTCTCTTTTCTGCAGATGCTACCTAACCTGTTGATTGTTTCCAACATTTTTTTGTTTTATTTCAGAATTCCAACATCTGCAGCATTTTGCTTTTATTCCAGATTTTGTTTTTAAGTTTTGTTGTACAGTTGTGTGTGCCGGGATGAACTGTACTTACTAATATAATTGCAGCATTTAATTAATAATTATTTTGCTGCTAGGTTACCAATATGGGGAAAATGAACTTAATTCAGAATTCCTTAGTGGTATTTTATCTGTACAATTAAAGCTCAGATTTAAAGCAGTATAAAATCCCTTCTTGGAGTTGGTATCATTGTATCAAACCCAAGCAATGTGGTGGCGTGTCTAAAGTGTGATGTTAAAACTTGCTTTATGAAAAGCTGGTTAGATTCGTCAATATTTCAGCATTTGTGAAACCATTGTAAGACATTTACATTACATTAGTGTTGGTGCATAACAAATTTTCCCTGGGTTAGGAATTATTATTGGGGTTCACACTGTTATTTTAGTGTCTTTGCAAAGTGAACGTATTTTGTATGGGGAACACTCCTTCATTCAAATTGTTTGTTTAAGTTTGTGATAAATGGGAATGACCCTGTGCATGTTAGTACATTTGCACAGCTCTCCTCTGATCCAGAGAGTTTTTTGAGAATCAGGCAATATTTTTTAAAAAGTATCGGGATGAAATTAATCCTCTTGCTCTAAATGGAAGTAACAATGTAAATGCAGCCCAAAAGTCTTCTAATTCTTACTGGATGTCTATGAATAATGATTTAAAATTGCTATTTGAGTGCTTAGTGCAGCTGAGTTTACTTTGCTCTTGCCTATAATACATGAGCAGTTTGTTAAGCAATCCGAAGTAGGCACCAGCGCGTCACTCAATGCTGATAGTATAAGATCACAAATCACATAATAATACAGTACAATTTGAACCCCATTACAATTTTTATAGGATTCTGAAACTTAAATTTTGTCCATTAAATACACACCTTTTTAGATCAATTTTATAGAATGAAAATGGGTTGAGTGCCCATTGGAAGCTTCCAGTAAAACTGTAGAGAAATCTTGGTCAAAACACTTTTAATGCATTCAGATTTAATAAAGTTCTTGAGTAACTACAGTTGAAATGACATTTTCTCTGTGGTTTACTGTCTTAATGTAGGCTTTAATAGATGAAGACAGGTTGCTATCAAGGCTAGAAGTAATGGGAAACCAGTTGCAAACTTATTCAAAGGTAAGTAATGTCATTAACTGTTTTGCTTCGCTATAATTATATCAGAAGTAAGTGGCCATGGTTGCGAAGAAAGGCTCTGTTGGTCCATTGTAATGGAATAGTGAAGGTTAAGGGAGCTCTAAACAGATTTTCAAAATTATGAAAAACATTGAAGAAGAAATAGGGATAAATTGTTCCTATCAGTTGTTGAATCAGTAATGGGAGCAGAGACTGACCATGATAACTGGACAGTTTTTTTTTTAATTCATGAAGGATCATTGGAGCATATCTAAAAAGGAATTGTACAAGTCTTTGAAATGAATGCGAAAAGATACAGACAGCATGGAAATTAGAATAAAATGGATATTTATACAGTGAGTCAAATGGCAATCTCCAGTGTTCTATGTTATTGACACTGAGAGACCAAGATGTCAGTTGAAGAAATTTGAATAAATAATTCATTGGTTGGCTTTCTCTTGCCGACAAGTTGTTTATTGTCAATTTCTTCTTGCTTCCTGTTTTTTTTTTAATTGGCTATTTTTCTACGAATTTAGTCTATTTGAGGCAATTGACTTTGTTCAGTTACCAATGTTGTGTTTGGCTCAAACTTAGTTTTGATTTATATAAAAGAAAATCCATCTGAACTTTTGATGTGATGAATGTGGTCCCAAACTGTATGGATACATACATGGTATAAAATGTGTAATTTTGTAGATAGCATTAATTTAAAGTATTGCCTATATTTCATTGTTGAAGGCCTGTTTGTCCATTTTTTAATAAGATGTGGATATTCACAATTATCAGTCTTTTACATTTGGGATCACATTTTTAAATATTGAACATGGAAAGAAAATTTCAAACTATAATAATTTAGCTTCAATACATTTCTTAAGTTGGATTTACTCCAGTTTTTTACGCAAATTTGACAATTAGAATTTATTTAGGAGAATCCCACCCCATAATTGTGGAATAACGAAGAGTTGCTTGTTTAGCATACAAAGGATATGAAACTAAGTTTTCATTAATTTCAAACCAAAGGAAATGGCATTGAATGTAAATGTTTAGATTGGACACAGCTAATTGAACCTTGCAGATGCTTTAACTTTGCAGTATAGTAGAAGAATTTAAATGACAATGGCATTACTTATATGGCATTATGATTTGCAGATGGAGTTTAATTTAGATAAATGCGAGGTGATGCATTTTGGTAGATTGAACCTGGGCAGGACTTACTCAGTTAATAGGGCATTGGGGAGAGTTACAGAACAAAGAGATCTAGGGGTACATGTTCATAGCTCCTTGAAAATGGAGTCACAGGTGGACAGAGTGGTGAAGAAGGCATTCAGCATGCTTGGTTTCATTAGTCAGAACATTGAATACAGGAGTTGGGACGTCTTGTTGAAGTTGTACAAGGCATTGGTAAGGCCACACTTGGAATTCAGTTCTGGTCACCCTATTATAGAAAGGATATTATTAAACTAGAAAGAGTGCAGCAAAGATTTACTAGGATGCTACCGGGACTTGATGGTTTGAGTTATAAGGAGAGACTGGATAGACAGGGACTTTTTTCTCTGGAGCGTAGAAGGCTGAGGGGTGATCTTATAGGGGTCTATAAAATAATGAGGGGCATAGATCAGTTGGATAGTCAATATCTTTTCCCAAAGGTAGGGGAGTTTAAAACTAGAGGGCATAGGTTTAAGGGGAGAGATACAAAAGGGTCCAGAGGGGCAATTTTTTCACAGAAGGTGGTGAGTGTCTGGAACAAGCTGCCAGAGGTACAATTTTGTCTTTTAAAAAGCATTTAGACAGTTGCATGGGTAAGATGGGTGTAGAGGGATATGGGCCAAATGCAGGCAATTGGGACTAGCTTAGGGGTTTAAAAAAAAAAAAGGGGTGGCATGGACAAGTTGGGCCGAAGGACCTGTTTCCATGCTGTAAACCTCTATGACTCAATAGAAAGAAGTCGCAGTCCTTTATGGGGCAGTGGACAAAAGCAATGCAAATTTAGCAGTATGGAAGAAGGGAAGATGTGCTAAAAGGGGTAAAATAAAAGTATGGCTGAAGGACAGGACAGGACAGACATACTTCGATAATTCCAATAAGAAATAAACTGGCATCAGTAACATTGGGTGTGCAGAGGAATATGCTGCGGGAGGAAATTGTTGAGATTGGATTGGGCAAGAATATGAAGGAATTTTAAAGCAGGACTAAAGTTGGTAAATTAGTTCACTGGAAAATGGAAACCCAATTGAACTCAGTCAGGGTTGTGTGAGCGGAAGGAGGTATATGTGCAAGTGTGAAATAAGCATTAAAGTTTAGTGAGTTGTAGGTTGTAGAGTATGAAATAAAACTACAAGTAGAGTTTTTTTGGGGAAAGAAAACAAAATGTTAGGAAAGTGAAGTCATGGAATAGGATTTGAGGAAATGGAGGAGAGGTGGGGAGGGAGGTAGGCCAAAGATGGAGGGCCAGTGAACTGTGATTCAGATTTTGCAGGCATGGTCTCAATTATGTAGGAGGAATAGAAGAGTAGTTAACAGGAACGATAGAAATATAGTAACAAAGTGACAGTGGATGCCAAGACTTGGAAAATAAAGAGAATGTTGGTGATAGGCTGATTGTTGGAAATAATTGAAGAATTGCAAGCAATTGTAAAGCAAGTTGAATTTTGCAAAATACCAATTTTATCAAACGTTTTGTTCAGCTACATTTAGATGAACAGTGAATATATCGCCATCTCTGATATTTTGGTAGGCAAGACTCCCAAACATAGTGACCAAAATCTGTCACAAGAAGACAGAATTGATTGACTTCATTTAATTTTCCACAAATGTCTATAATGTGTTCTATTATTTTAAGCAAAAATTCCTTTTTTAAAAAATGTTCATACACATTGGATTTAAATTTTTTTTTTACCAGCTCTCTGGCTCTAAATTGAAAAGTAGTTTGAATATAGACTATTTGTCGAGCAGAGTTTTTATCGGAAACTCTTGATTGGGTGTAGTGGAATGGAGGTTGTAAATTTTTGTTAATTTTTCAGTACATCGTGCAGCTGGACTATAAGCCATATATTTTCCCTTCCTGTCTGTACCTAACAGAACCAAACTGAAGATGGCATAAGGAAAGAATTGGTGGCATTACAAGAAGACAAACACAGCTATGAGACAACAGCCAAAGAGTCCTTGAGGCGGGTCCTTCAGGAGAAAATAGAAGTAGTCCGGAAGCTTTCAGAGGTGGAGGTAATTTGATTCCTAAATATTCCCCAGGATTTTTAAAATCTCTAAAACCTAAATATTGGTGCAATAATGCACCCAGTCAAGTAAGAGGTAATGAAATTCAACTCTTCAGAACGGTTAAAGTATGGACTTTGTGGATTTTGCCTATCTTATTTAATGTAAATTTTAGGTCCAGATCAATTAGTACAATATTGGTCTATCTTATGAGGTTTGAATTTTTTTCCCCAGAGTAGTAGATATGCAAAATGTTGCCTGTCAAAAATAGTTCATGCCATGTAAATTAATTTCTGTCAAAATAATTATGAAGATTGGGGAAATGTGTTATTTATAAAATACTGCATCCAATCTTTCTAAATATCTGTGAAATACAGATGGTTAGGACATTAATTTGTAAAAATTCCCTGATGTATATTTTACATGGTGTCGAAGGAAGAATGTTTTTGCTAAAAAATGTCCTCTACTAAATTATTGTGCTTGGTTTTGGACTGTTTTTCAGATGCTCCTCAAATCAAAGTTTAAATTATGCAGAGAAATTAGAATGAAATTGGTTAAGTACAGGATTTGATGCACAAATGCCAATATTTTCAACAAGTGCACATGGTGAAGATTCTGTCTTGAGTAAATATTTTGGTGTATGGAGTCAGTTTGCACTATTCCAAATCTTATGAAGGACAAACAACTGCTGAATTGCTGACTTTTCTAGTGTGTGATTTTAAAAGTCCAGCGGATTATTTCCTCTGGTCTGAAATCATTCCAGAATTAATTGACAATATTAACGTATTTTAATGTTACAGCGAAGTCTGAGTAACACAGAGGATGAATGCACCCATTTGAAGGAAATGAATGATAGAACACAGGAAGAACTGAGAGAACTGGCCAATAAGTACAATGGAGCTGTTAATGAAATTAAAGAGTTCACTGACAAATTAAAGGTAAGCTTGAATGAATTGCATTTTAAGTAAACAATATTTTTAAAACTACCACTTCTTTCTTGTATCCATGGAAGAATTTTGGGATTTCTTGCATTTTTAGGAGGAAGGTAAGCCTAGTGCAGAATCCAACTTTACATTCAGGTATTCAGGACTTCTGAACAAGTGAGGTAGTCCAGAGACCACCTTTTAGGTCCTTTCAGCTTTTAACATGTATCATAATTAGCTTGGGCAAGAATACAATAAGCACATCTTCAGATTTGCAGATAATAATGTAAGAGGCATAGAATATAATGTCTCTGGATAGAGAAGGATTTTGGATCATAGGGCCAGTGTGAAACTGTGAGAATATTTAAAGTGAGAGACTGTGGGCAGGATTTTAAGGCCTTGCTCAATCCCGAGATCCGAAAATCCTGCCTGAGGTCAACGGACCTTCCCATTGTCCACCCCTCGCCCGCTCCTATTCCTGTGACGGGCTGGGTGGTAGAATTCCGGCATAAGAACCAGTAAGAAAGAGAATAAGTTTAGAGGCACAGTTGTATACCATTCTGTCAAAGACCAAGGTCTGGAGCTTGTAAATATAAAAAGGCAACTGGTGTAGTGTTTGCTTTGGCAAAAGTATTAAATTCAAATTTAAAAATCCTGTTTATCCATGTAAGATACTGGTAAGATCTTTTGGCCATCTCACCAATGGTCAGCTGTTGCATTTGAAAGTGAACAAAGTTGGGGATCAAGAACCTTAAAGTTAACAAGAAAAACTTATAATTCTGTTTTGGATTAATGAAGGTGAAAATGTTGCTTCAAAATAACCTGATTATTGTTCTCAATAATTAACAAAGTTGACCCGAACAAGTTCAGAGTCTGATGAAATTTTTACTGGAACAGTAAACAGACTCGTGGAATGAAGCGCTGGGAAGGCCAGTGAGGAAAATTATTAAAATAGGTTCAAAAGAAGGGATTAAAGGATGTACAGAAGGGTCCATATAATTGAGATCAGTCAAAAATATCTGGGTCTGTGGTACCAACTGGATTTTTCTTCTATTTTTGTTTTATTTTAAGTTTTAAATAGACTGAAAAATGGCCTGTGACTAGTGAGAGCAGTTTTCTCTTGTCTGTTTGTTTGCAAAGCCCTCTTCTTTCTTTGTTCTTTATCTCCTCAAGTTGACTGAGGTGTTAAGAAACTCTTTCTTTTCCTGTCTTCTCCTGTTTGAGGAAGACTGCCCCCTCAACCCCTAAGCACCTGTTACTAAACTTTGTTTTTATGGGCTGGTTGTTTACCTGATGTCAATCACTTGTTCAAATAGTGCTGGCCAATGAGTAAAAAGGAAGGCATCCAAAATATCACCTTCCCCCTTGTCCGCCACTATGGATGAGGTCATCTTTTAGCTTATCTTGTGCTGGATGCTGTTTGTTAACTCCTGCCAGACACTTGTAGAGATAAGAAAGTACATAAAGCACGGCAAGGATCCCTGAGAGCACCATCATCGTGGCCATTATCTTTGTTTTGTCTTGATCACCAACTGCTAGAGATTGCTTACATTTTTCCAGAGAGGGAGAAAACCGCTTTTCTGCCAGGTGGCCTGCAGCTTTGCCTATTAACTCCATAAAAATTATATTGTATTCTGAAAAATACCATTTCATACATGTTCTCTTGATCTTTAATTGAACCTGCACTTCGCTATTTGAATTCTGTATTAGCCTTCTTTGAAAAGTAAAACGTCCTTCTAAAAGATTTCATGCTTGTTTTAGCCTCTGCTTAAAGATTAAGGGATGGAATCTTGTATCACACAGCAGACAGAGTTTACACAAGGTTCATTTTTGCCTTTTTACTGACTAGCATATGACTCCTATAATCTGTGCATCTTTATATCCAGTTTGTTATAAAAAAATCTGAAGCATTACATCTACATAATTACGCAATTACTTTTGGGGACTTGACAAACAATGGCAACTTGATGTTCTTTGTTTAAAAGAACTAATAATACTCTGGTTTCCTTTTCTTAAGTATAAGGCGGGGATTTGTGCACCTTACTGTTCTACAGATCTGTGTCTGTAGATTTTTTAAAAAGTCACATCTTTAATACAAGATATTTTGAGAAAAGTGGCATGAGGTTTCTTGTACGTTCTAAACATTTTTTGAACATTTAACTCTCAGCTGCTTTTAAGTAGTATGTCTGCACACTCTAAATATACTTTGTTTGTCAAAAAGGGCTATTGCAAATTGGAATTCTAATCAGTTATTGTGAACAGGTACTGCATATGCAAACTGCAGAATTAAGTGAACATAAGTAGAATAGTGAAATGTTTTGCACAAAATTATAGCCTTGTAAGTATATTTTTATAGCTTTCGCAATAGCAAACTTGCACTTATTGATCTAGCAGTCAAATTTTTATTTTGTCAATCTGTTTTCACATTTCCATCCCATGTAGCTTTTCTCTGTAGACATATTTTCATTTTATTTGATGTCAAAATTTTTAGGTTAACTGTCTGTAATATGGTTAATAGTTTAATAAACATTTTTTTTAAGTAAATCTAAAAACATAGGACAGAATTTTATCATTTTTTCGAGTAAGAGTGAACACAGGTGGGAAAAGCTCACTGCTCCATTGCTGGATTTTTCTTCCAATGGTTTTGACACCTAGCCAAAAAAATCTTAGTGGATCCCATGATGTCAGAGCCCACCCTGGCAATAATTTTTTTTTAAAAATCATCACTGCACTCTCCCCACAGAAACAGGGGACCCCCACCCCCAACTACGGACACGGTCACTCTAGCTTCCACGGACTTCCCCAATGGAAATACCCCTCCTTGGCACTGCCCCTGGGGGGAAATCATAGAAACCAGAAGCAGGAATAGGCCATTTGGCCCTTCGCGCCTGCTCTGCCATTCATTCTGATCATGGCTGATCATCAAATTCAATGTCCTGATCCCCCCGCACCCCCCCCCCCCCCCTCCCCTCATGTCCCTTGATCCCTTTAACTCCTGGAGCTATATCTAATTTCTTCTTGAATCCTAACATAGAGGGACGATACAGTGGGGAAGCGGGGACGCTCGCCAATGATATTTAAAAATATGGCAGTGGGGTCCCCAACCTTTGATGGCGAGAACCTCATTATGTCATTGGCGGGGGCTGGCACGATGGAATGGCAAAACATGTCCAGTAAAAGCCATTTACACACTCCAGTTAGATTCTCTGCGTCAGGGACTTTCCTGCCACTGAAAACATGGAAATAGAATCCCAGTCTAAACATCCAAGTGTACTGCTTGAAGCAGACAATGTTGAATAGCACTGCTGAGAACTTATTTTTCTTTTTCATGGAATGTGGGCATTGCTAACAAGGCCAATATTTTGCTCATCCTAGTTGGTCATGAACTGAGTAGCTTGCTCAGCCATTTCAGAGGGCAAGGGCAGTTAAGAATTTACCACATTGCTGTGGATCTGGAGTCACATGTAGGTTAGACCTGGTAAGGATGGCAGGTTTTCTTCCCAAAAGGACATTAGTGAACTAGATGGGCTTTTACAACAATCAACAATAAATTCATGGTCACCATCTTTGATGTGGAGATGCCGGCGTTGGACTGGGGTAAACACAGTAAGAAGTTTAACAACACCAGGTTAAAGTCCAACAGGTTTATTTGGTAGCAAAAGCAAAAGCTTGTGTGGCTTTTGCTACCAAATAAACCTGTTGGACTTTAACCTGGTGTTGTTAAACTTCTCACCATCTTTGAGACAGCTTTCAATTTCAGATTTTATTTTTACTTGAATTTTTAAAAATTCCACCAGCTGCCATGGACGACCATTACTCGTCCAGTAACATGACCACAAAACCACTGTCTTTCTCCCCAATTTGAAAACCCTTAACCAACGTGACTGTTTTTTAGTGATTTACTATGCCAATTTTATCTGTGAACAGCAGGCAGAGGGGAAACAAGAAGAGATTCAGCAGAAAGCCCTGTCTGAGAAGAAGGAGTTACAGCACACAATAGATGAAATGGAAGAGAAGGAACAGTTACTTCAGGCTAGAATTGAAGCCTTACAAGCTGACAATGATTTCACCAATGAACGTCTTACTGCTTTACAAGGTAAGTAGAACTTCAAATGGCTCATTGATTTTTGCTTAAAGGAAAAATATGGGCAAAGAACTTGAGGTTGATAAAACTCTGCCATCCAGACAGCTAAGTGGTCAGCCTATAACTTTCTGACTGATCACTAATGGAATTCAGCTCAGCTGCTTTCTTCTCCTCTCCCAATTTTCCAACACCTCCTCTTCCTCATCTCTAATCATTCCAACTCTAAAAGCTACACTGCTTGATCAAGTATCTTTTTGTTGCTCTTGTTTTTTCTTTGCCTCCTCTGCATGCTCTTAAAAACATCTGACCACAATGTGTATGTCAGAAGCATTAGTTTTCTAAATATGCTTTGAATTATGTATTTTTTTGGTTACTAAATTCATTTTTTTTCCTGCTCTCTGCCGCTATAATTTAGAGGCTACTGAGAGAATGGGTAATTTCTGGTCAGGAACCCTAACATTGTAAAGCTTCTCACACACATTGAATTGAAGGAGGTAGTATTTTTTGAACAGGTGGATATGTTATATATAAATTGTCAATAAACTCAAAATGTATGGAATAAGGTTACAGCTAAAGAGATGGCAAACTTAATGATCATACCATTGGGTCACTGAAGTATACATGGTATATATTTTTAAGTGTGGTCATTATTGGAGGCTGAAATTTTCATTCAGCAATATATCTAATATATATACTCTTAGTTATTGCTGCTATTGCTCTAGATGTGGATGATATGTAAATTATTCAAATTTTGTTTAGTTTCCCTTTTTCAAGTGTTCAAACTTCTCTTCATCTTCATCTTTGTATTTATAAATTTTAAAAAATCTAAATGCTGCTTTTTTTAAATACAGTACGGTTAGAACAACTTCAGGAGAAAAATGTCAAGGATCACAACAGTATAGGTGAGTTCAGTAGAAATTATTGAAATATATCTGGACTATAGGTTTTAATATTACAAGGCTGCAATACTGAAGAAAAGATAACTGAATTTGCTTTTAGGTTTTCAAACCAATATTAAGAGTTTGGGTCCATAATCTAAATAATGTTAATGTATTTGAATATATTTGATGTCATGCTTTTAGTTTTAACGACCAAGAAAGTTTGTTCTGTAAGGATCGGATTTGTGAGATCACTTGTTACAAGGGATCAACCACGTGAAACTTTAAGGCCATTCTAAAATATAGCAGAATGCAGTTTGTACATTCGTATGTGGATTAACTTGATAATTTATCTAAACAATTTGCTCTTAACATTGCACATAACAAAACAGAGGCAAATTATTTTGATTTGATTTCTCTCTTGGAAAAATTCCTTCCACTCCCCCTTCCAAAATATCAGCCACTGCTCCAATTAAATTTATAGCCCATTGGGCTGAGATTGACCAATTCAACACAATGATTGGAATTTTTCTGGTCTATATGGCTCAACTGCTATTGCTTTAACTGGCTGGATCAACTGAGAAGTGGGATTGGAGGAGAATGATGATCTGAACTAGGCCAAAGTTTGCAGGCAAGTAAAGGATGAGAAATGATCATGCTCCATCGGCATAGTCACCTAAGATGTCATCTGTGACTTTAATTAGACTGTTTCAATGCCGTGGCAGGGGCTGTAACCTGTTTGAAGAGATTCAAACATGTAGTTGTGGGAATGATGAGCATGGATTTGGGAGATGCCAACATGTTCAAGTACTTTGGAGATGTAGGTGAAAATCGAGACTGAATCCATAAACACTCCCTTGTCCACCTCATTAGTAACTAAATAAAAACTTTCAAATTAGTCACAAATCTGTGCTGATAGTCTTTGATCAGCTCATACTTTTTTCAAATGCTCAGTCTCTGATGATAGATTGCAGGAAATGTCTCACAACTGGTGTTAAATTGCTAAGTATGCAGTTAATTGGTTTCTCATTATCCTACATAATGGACTGAAGTTTGCAATTTTCTAAACCAACAACATAATATCTGAATATGGAGAATTTTAGGAAATTATGATAGTGCCATTTTCAATTCTCCACCTGCCTTGTATCTTTTAATTGCTTAGTATGGAAACCACCAGACCCTAGAGATTTATCTACCTTAAATCCCCTTACTTTCTTCATTCCTTTTTTGTTAACCCATACTCAATTCACTAATTTTGGCCCCATGCCTGAATTTTAGTTTCCCTTGTACTTGCTGGTGTTTTGCCTTTTTCTTTTACAGTGAAAACAGATACAAAGGAATCATTTAACAAGCCTGTTGTTGCCTTATTCATAGTTTCAGCTACATCTGTTTTAATGGATTTGCATTCTCTATTACCACTTTCTTTATTGTAATATATTTCTTAAAAATTTTTAGCTTCGATACCGCTTGCAAGTTTTTGTTCATATTCCACTTTTGCACCTGTCATTACTTTATTTGCATCACTTTGCTGTCTTTACAGCCCTCCTTGTCTGCTGGATTTGCACAACCTTTAATTAAATAGTGCCTCTTGTTTGTTGGCCAAAGTTGCTTAACTGTACAAATTAAATGTTTTGCCTTTTTTAGGGCATGTACTAGTTTTCTATCTTCCAGCTATTTATCTGAATGTTTCACACTGTTTATCCGTGGGTTTACCCATCAACAGCTTAGCTCAATTTACTGTGGCCGATTTGTTTGTCAGCACTTCTAAGTTTGCCTTAACTAAATTTTTAAAACTTGGTTTGTGATTCATGCTCCTCTCCCTTTCACAATACCAAACACTATTTGCAAGTCAGATTATTAACTCATTCTCGTTTGGTATTCATCACTAAATCTAGTATGGCCTTATCCCTTGTCAGATCTAAAACAGACCATTGCAGAAACTGTCCTGAGCATATTTCAGAAATTCATTATCCTTACTACTTGAACTACTTGCTTCTCTCAGTCTATGTAATAATTAAAATCTCCCCATTTCTATATTTATACACTTTCTCCACTACATCATGGCTGTGAGGCAATCTGTAGACAACCCCAATCTTACTGTTCCCTAGTTCTTCCTGTATCCTTTATTTCCACAGCTGTAATTTTTAGATGCATTGGAATTTGATTATTTACACACAATAAATTCATAGTTTGTTATTTGTCACTTGGGAAGTAATAGAAAAATATTAGAAGACTGGATTGATTGATTTCAGGGAAATTATGATATGTTAATGCAGTTTTTTTAGCAGAAAAATGTATATCCAATATAAAATAGAATTGAAAATGAAATAAATCTTTTTTTCTTAATTACAAGGACAGCGATGCATAATTGCACATTTTTGCTGCTTGTTAAAACACTGGCTTATAGTAAAGTTGTGATGTGGATTATAGTAAAGTTGTGATGTGGATTATAGTAAAGTTGCCAGCAGAGGGAGCTAAGTGACCACTGAACTACTGTCGTAATTCAGATTGTTTAATTTCTTCAACTGAGTGGCAGTTAGTGTTGGATCAGTAATTTTTAAGTTATCTTGTAAAACTAAGTAGAATGACTGAAATTACTTTAGAAAAATAGGAGTTTGTTAATGTATTTGCATCACTTGTGCCTCTTTTTTTTAAAAAAAAGGTAAAAATTGAATTAAGTTTTAGTTCAACTTTGTTTGCAGGTGATGTTTGCAACAAAGCTTGCTTATCAGCAGTCAAGTTCTTGCGGGAATGGTGACTGATTGCTCACTCTCATTTGATGTGCTGCCACCTCACTTCCGCCATTGACCCTTTTTGCTCATTCCCACTTTTACACTTTCACATGCCTTATTCTTCTGGCTTTTATCCACCTTTGTGTCTTTTGCCCTGGTTTATTTGTCTCTGTGCCACACCCTCTCTGCTGCTACCTTTCAATTGCACATTAATTGATGCACATTCTTTTCTCCCCTGTTCTCTCACTCTGTCTCCCCATTCCCATGCTCCCTCAATCCATACGAGTCAGTTACCAGGTAATGATCAGGATAGATAACTGACTCAAATTTTCTCTCACTTCTCCAAACCAATCCAGGTTCATGATGTCTCCTAAACTGAAAGCTAATTCCGAGCAAACCAAGGATTAAATTTGAGTCCTTCCTGGTCCATATGGCTATCCTGATTCAAAAATATTGTACACAATGATAAATGAAGATTTTGTGATTGCTGGTGGAATTTTAATTCCAGTATTTTAGTATTGCAGAAGCTTTTAGAATGGAGGGCACTTGTTTGTTAAATAATGTTTTGTTCATAAAATGGATGCCTGGTTCAGATATATATTGAGGTGAATGGAGTTTTTTGTGGCTCCCTTATGCCACTCCAAGCCGTGAATCGTCCAGGCCTTCTGTACATTGGGGGCAATTCTCCCAGCCCATTACGTTGCTTCAGTAGCGCAGCAGGTTGGGAGGAGGCTGTTTTGCAGGCTCCGCGTTGGGTGCCATAGCCTTTGCATGTCTCTGGTACCCCGATTTCGGGCGCCATCTGTTCCATGCCATAAATCAATGTGTCCCCACCCCACCCTCCAGTGGTTTTGTACAGCTCCCCACTTGCGAGAAGCTGGCGGTCCGACCCTGCCGGAGTGAAGGGGGGGCAATCAAAGCCTCCCAGAGGGTCGGACGCCGGGAGGGGATGCCCCCTAGCCGTTGCTACCTTGGCAATGCCAGCCTGGGCCCCTTGGCACTGACCACCTGGCATAGGGCAGTGCCAAGGGGGGTGAGGCCTGATGGGGCCTCTGGGGGGGAATCAGTGGGGGTGGGGGATCCTGCTGCCACTCTGCATTTTGGACTGAGAGGGAGGGAGGCCAGAAAACAGGGCTGGCCATCAGGGTGGACGGGGGGTGGGGTTGCCGGTTGGCAGGGGGGGAGGGGATCGGGGCTGCAGTGGGGGGGGGGGGGGGGGGTTAGCAGCTGGCCCGGGCATGTTCGGGGGGGGGGGGGGGGGGGGGGGGTGGTGGGGGTGACGAGGTTGCACGGCTAGGGGGTCACGGGGCTGGCCAGCGATCGGGCGTGCTGGCAGACAGGGGCCACTGCACATGTGCCAATCTCTGCGCTGACCGATTAGTGCATGCGGAGTGACCCGCTCAGCGCTATGCTGCCGGCCCCTCCAGCGGTATTGGGCCCCGCCCAGTGAATTTTAGACTGAATCGCACTAGTGCACTGCATGGAGTGTTGGCGATTCATTTTATAACTCCAGCTGAAAGAAACAACATGATTTACACCAGTTTTTACGCAAATTCGTCACTTAGGCCGGAATTTTATCGCCCCACCTGCAACAGGAATTGGAGCGGGCGAGGGGCATAGAACATTACAGCGCAGTACAGGCCCTTTGGCCCTCGATGTTGCGCCGGCCAGTGGTACCAATCTAAAGCCCCTCTAATCTACACTATTCCAATATCATCCATATGTTTATCCAATAACCACTTGAACGCTCTCAACGTTGACGAGTCCACCACTGCTGCAGGCAGGGCATTCCACGCCCTTACTACTCTCTGAGTAAAGAACCTACCTCTAACATCTGTCCTATATCTCTCACCCCTCAATTTAAAGCTATGTCCCCTCGTGCTAGCCAACACCATCCGAGGAAAAAGGCTCTCACTATCCACCCTATCTAATCCTCTGATCATCTTGTATGCCCCTATTAAGTCACCTCTTAACCTTCTTCTCTCTAACGAAAACAACCTCAAGCCCCTCAGCCTTTCCTCATACGATTTTCCCACCATACCAGGCAACATCCTGGTAAATCTCCTCTGCACCCTTTCCAACACTTCCACATCTTTCCTATAATACGGCGACCAGAACTGTACGCAATACTCCAAATGCGGCCGCACCAGAGTTTTGTACAGTTGCAGCATGACCTCCTGGCTCCGAAACTCAATCCCCCTACCAATAAAAGCTAACACACCGTACGCCTTCTTAACAACCCTATCAACCTGGGTGCCAACTTTCAGGGATCTATGCACATGGACACCCAGATCCCTCTGTTCATCCACACTACCAAGTATCTTACCATTAGCCCAGTACTCTGTATTCCTGTTACTCCTTCCAAAGTGAATCACCTCACACTTTTCCGCATTAAACTCCATTTGCCACCTCTCAGCCCAGCTCTGCAGCTTATCTATGTCCCTCTGTAACCTGCCACTTCCCTCTGCACTGTCTACAATTCCACCGACTTTACTGTCAGCCGCAAATTTACTAATCCATCCTTCCACGCCCTCATCCAAGTTATTAATAAAAATGACAAACAGCAGTGGCCCCAAAACAGATCCTTGCGGTACACCACTAGTAACTAAACTCCAGGATGAATATTTCCCATCAACCACCACCCTTTGTTTTCTTACAGCTAGCCAATTCCTGATCCAAACCACTAAATCACCCTCAATCCCATGTGTCCGTATTTTCTGCAACAGCTTACCATGGGGAACCTTATCAAACGCTTTGCTGAAATCCATATACACCACATCAACCGCTTTACCCTCATCCTTCTCAAAGAACTCAATAAGGTTTGTGAGGCATGACCTACCCTTCACAAAACCGTGCTGACTATCCCTAATCAAATTATTCCTTTCTAGGTGATTATAAATCCTATCTCTTATAATCCTTTCCAATACTTTGCCCACAACAGAAGTAAGGCTCACCGGTCTATAATTACCAGGGTTGTCCCTACTCCCCTTCTTGAACAAGGGGACAACATTTGCTATCCTCCAGTCTTCTGGCACTGTTCCTGTAGACAATGACGACACAAAGATCAAAGCCAAAGGCTCTGCAATCTCCTCTCTAGCCTCCCAGAGAATCCTAGGATAAATCCCATCCGGCCCAGGGGACTTATCTATTTTTACCCTTTCCAGAATGTGGAAAAGTCCGTTGACCGCGGGCGGGATTTTACAGTTTCAGGACGAGTGTGGCCATGAAATCCCACCCTTAGAATTTTTTTGGGAGAATCGCCCCCTATATGTTTGACATCCAGCCTAAATTGGAACATTGAAACAAGTGTGGCTTGTGAATTCCAGAGTGAAATCATCCACTCCTTTTTTAAGAAGAAATAATTACCTACAGCTATTGTTGCTTTTATGTGCTCAGTGTATCTGCTTTATTGCAACGGTTTTCCCTCCTAAATATTTTTGCCTCTGGGGTCATTTTAAGGTACTGTTTTCTGTTAGCGTTTACATTTTTAGGAGTAAGTGTAGAGAGTTGGAATTTCTTTTCAAGCATACATGCTTAGAACCTTCATTTTTAAAAATGCTATGCCGTTGCTATTTTTACAAACCTTTTCTTAACACAGGATTACAATGGTAGTCATTACTTAATTATTACTCCCAGAAATGGCTCACATGGGAGTAGCAAATAGTTTGGTCTTTTAAATTTGTATTTGTTTAAATTCTGTACTCAGCTTTAACACTGTCACAGATTACTCTAAAATTATAGGAGAGAGAGAAATGGTTTTGAAAAACGTCACTGTTATCAGCCCTGTTTGTTCACAGCACTTTTACAGTCTTATTATTCAATGAACCTTCCAGTGTATCGATTTATTGCAACATCATTGTTTTCAAACATTTCCTTGGTTAGCAAGTCATACAGTCTGCACTTTCTGCAGTTGTTTTAGAATTTTATCAACTTCTTCTCATTTTGTTTTGCCTTCTGATCCCAAATAAACTAGTCTTCACCCCATTGAACTTTGAAACTTTAAAACCACTGAAAAGTTCTAGTCCAGTTGAGCATCTTTAAGTTCATAAACATAACTGCAAACAGAGCTATTTGGTAGTTAACCTGAAAGAAAATCAGTAATTTTTAATAAGCCATTCTTTCCAACTTAGTTCCACTAGTTTATATGAATGCTTATTCCAGTCTATTCTCCAGTCTGTGTCCCACAGGGCAAACATTTTTTAAAAATCACTCTCGTAATGTGAACTTGCTGGCACAGTTGGCATTTACTTCCCATCTCCAGTACTCTGAAATAACTGAGTAGCTTGCTTCACTACTTCAGAGGGCAGTTGAGAGTCAATTGCGTTGGTATGGGATGGGAGTCACACACTGGTGAGACCGGATAAAGCAAGCAGGTTACCTTTCCTAAAAGACAGTGAGCCCGTTTGAATTTTACGACAATCTGACATCTTCATGGTCACTTTTACTAATAGCAGCTTTTGTTTTAATTAGTTATCCTCCTAGTCCCGAGTAGGACACCAGGCTACACCTTTTCTTTTACTGAATTTTAATTCTTAGTGCAATTTGAACTTTAATTATCTGGATTATTGGTCTATGCTTCCGGATTACTTGTCCAAATATTATGAACGCAATATCAACTACTGTTTGCATTGTTCATCTCGTAGCCCAAATCACCCTGTTTTCTTGGTGTAGGGATCAACCATTAATCAATCCAGCTGATTTAGCCTTGCCGCACTTTCCTGTTTCTGTTTGTTATTTTCAAAATTTCATTTTACTTTGTCATATCTGCACTTATGTTGATGTAAACATCAGCACTGGGCACAATTTGTATTGTAAGCCATCTCCAGAAATAGCTATTCTTGATCAGGCCAGTCTGACAGTTTCTGTTCTTATTTCTGACCAACTGAATTTGTCCATGTTTCTCTTGCCTGTTCTCTCTCACTCTCTCTCACTCTCTCTATGCCTATGTGTGGGTTTTAAAGTTTGGGTGTACTGTGGCTACCTCAATATTTCAAGGAAATAGTGAGTGCATTTCAGTCAGCTTGAGAAATATTTGATATTGATTAGATGAAAAGGTGTATAAATTTTTAGCCATCATTTCATGGAGAGGTTGAGCAAGACAGGGACTGAAATTGTGGTAGCCAATATTGAAGTGAAAAGAATTAATGCAAGTCCTGTGATGCAGGTGAATTTTTGTTCAAGGCATTTTTTCAGCTGAAAAATCTTTGCTCTCTTAGCCAATGTTTAATGAAAAAGATGATGGTTATCTTCTTTGAAATTAAACCTTTGTTTTGCATGTGTAATGTACTGAATTGTGGCATTCACTTACCTGAATGAAAGTTTGTTTCATGTTATCAGTATTGTAAAGCAAGCATTCGCTGTTAGAACTAAAGTTAATTTTTTGTTTTGGTAACAATAGGAATCCAAGTTGATGACTTGTTACCTAAAATTAATGGAAGCACAGATAAAGGTAGTGTACCAATGCAACATTTCCAAAACTATGGATATAAATAAACTGATAAACCTATTGATTATTATTTCTGTGCAGTATATCAGGCTATTAATATGAGCAAAATTTAATTACTAAATTGGATTGTTTTTCCCTCATTGAGAAGAGCAATGCTGCTGCGGAATGGTATGTTTTCCAATTTCAGGAATCCATTGTCTGCTTCAAGCACAAAGCAGGTGTACAGTTACAAAACCAGTTACAAAATAGAACTCTGCCACCAAAGCTCAGAGGAACACCCCATTACAAAAGCTGCCATTTATGCATCATCCATGTTGTCTTTCAATAGGCAAATGCTAGTTTGAGATGTTCATACTAGTTTACATGGGTCCCCTGCAACTTGCAAAGGCATTTTGTTCCCAATATGGTCAGGGTTTAAGTTCAGGTTTCATGTTTCAGAAACATTTTCATGTTTAGAAGCAGTCTCCCCGTTCTCTCCCTTCCCCAACCCCCTCTGTGAAATCCAGCCCCAAGACAGCAAAGATGGAATTATTTTCAGCAAATGTTTTTATTACTTGGACATTTTGTATTCTCATGAATATGGAACAATTAATTTGGATGATAGTTTGGAAGAATTTGTCCCAAGTAATCCAAGGATTAAAGCTTTGCTATTTTGCAATCAATTTTAGGTTCTCTACTGATCCTGTAAAACACTAGGAGGTGGGGGGACAGGCTGGGTGACAGTGGAATGATGTGAGAGAAGAAGAGGCAGAATTAAGAAAAGGAATGCAATTTAAAATCAAAATGGCTGTTTTCTATAAATTAATGGATTTATGAAAGATGAGTGCTTATTCTCCAGCTCACATTTGGCTTTGTCAATTGTAGATCAAATGTGTGAAATTGAGTGTGCAAATCAAGTTGAAATTAATAGAACAGCTGTTGCCTATAAATAGTACACTCCAATTATATGAATTTCATTGGACAAAATAAAATATCCACGTGCATTACTGGATCAGTGGATCACATTTTGAAGCTAGTAATTCAAGTGTTCCAAGCAGGAAACTAACTAAAACAAATACTTAATTGAAGATTCTTTCTTTCTAATAGAGCACTTTCTATTAAAGAGTGGAGGGGACTGCTCTGAGCTATACCAACAGTTCATTGAGTGCAAGAGTGAGTACACTGTATAATTTACACTGTCTAAATGACGCATAGGATACTGAAAAACCTACACAAAAGCATTTAGAATAGGGTAATGTCCTATAGTTTTAACTATAGATCAAGATATTAGAATCAGCCCATCAAAACGTCAAGTACGATTTGAACCTGAAAGATTTAATTATTTTAAATTGCAATGTGAAATTACAAAGTTTGAGAAGGATACTTGTGCTTCCTGTTCTTGTTTGTTTGTCCATCGTCCTTTTTCAGAAGGTTAAGTGTGCCATTGCCATGAATTAAGTGTAGTAATCAACAAAGAGAGAACTTGGTGGGGTTAAAAGTAAAGCTGCTGGTTTCCATCTTAATTCAAGATTGTATTTGCTAATTCTGTTAAATGATGCCTGCACTTGAAAATTTTACAGATTATTTGAGAGTATAATTCGTATTTTCTTGTGACATTATATTCTCTTCTATTCCGTTAATTCCAAATGTAGCTTGTTTTGATTTTCAGCGCTTTGTCAAATGGTACTTTTTGTTTTTAAACTAATAATAATTGTTGTTACAATGTAAAACAGTGCACATCAGTGACCATCAAAATAATTCAAAGGTGGAGCTGCTTTACTATAAATTACAATTCTGCATTGAATAACAGGGTGGCACAGTAGGGCGGCACAGTGGTTAGCACTGCTGCCTCACAGTGCCAGGGACCCGGGTTCGATTCCCACCTTGGGTCACTGTGCGGAGTTTGCACGTTCTCCCCGTGTCAGCGTGGGTTTCCTCCAGGTGCTCCGGTTTCCTGCCACAGTCCGAAAGATGTGCTGGTTAGGTGCACTGACCATGCTAAATTCTCCCTTGGTGTACCCAAACAAGCGCCAGAGTGTGGCGACTAGGGGATTTTCACAGTAACTTCATTGCAGTGTTAATATAAGTCTACTTGTGACACTAATAAATAAACTTTAAAAACTTCTAACACATAGTTATTAAGGTTGTGTTTTTCTCACATCCCACTCTCCTACTTGTTCCCCAAACATAAGAATATTTTTAAGCAACTATCTAGTTATGGAATGTGCATCAATACCATTTTGAGCCAATAAATTCTATAATCTAACCACTTAAACTGCCTTTTTAATTATTTTTGTAGCCTATTTAAGACCATCTAACCAGTGATTTTTTTTTTAACTATCTGATCATTAAAGCCTTTCCAATCTTAAAGGCTTTTATGAGGTCACACCTTTAACCTTCTCAGCATTGGTGAGAATAATTCCGAACATCTTGGGTCTCTGTTCATAACTTTCACCCCTTACTCGATGCAAGAACAAGCTGAACAACTTTTTTTGCATTTGTTTTATGTGCCCCTAGATATGAAATCAAACATTTAATTTGCTTATTTTCTGACCTTACCCACTTGTGCAGCTGACTCTTTCAATGATTTGTATCTGCACATCAGAATCCCTTTGTAACATTTTAAGTGGCAAAGAGGTACAATGTGTTTATTCCCCACATTCTTATTTCCAAAATGTATTCTTTTCACATTGACCTGCATCTGCCAGTTTCTCAATCCATACAGCTTTTTATTCTGTGTTCTGCTGAAAATAGACATTTTGTCAAAGGTTTTTATCTTGCATTCATCAGGATAATTTCAATACTAATGTCAGGGGAAACAACAACCAACCTTACATTGTATGAGAAGAGAGTTCTGGTTGGCAAGTGATTGGTAGAAGCATCGCCATGGAGAATGCACTAGTTAATAGTGACTGACCGTTAACTGCCAAGCATTGTTTGAAAATTTAAACCAGGCAGCTTGAATCTGATTGGTCAAGGCACTGCCCTAACCAATGAACCAGTGAATGGCTATCACTTATTTTGATGAGCTGAAATAAACAGTGTGTGTACAACTGTACATGTTCTTTCTATCTGCAGTGAACATGCTCCTGTGTATTTATATATGCAACTTCAAGTACACACAAATGTGCTACAATGCAAGCCTGACAGTCTTAAATTGGTTCCAAGCGTACTTTTTAGCACATTCAGAATTACTTAGCAATTGTGGAATCATATCTAATGTTGGACATTTTAAAAATTCATTTATGGGACATAGGTGTTGCTGGCTGGCCAGCATTTATTGCCCATCCCTACTTGCCCTTGAGTTTTGCACCATCTGGTTGGATACAGTGTGTGCCTTGCCTGTTGTGAAGAGCAGAAGGGGCATGCTGTTTGATATGATCCGCCAGTCTTTGGGACATATGGCCTACATACCTAGTATCACACTGGCACTGAAATTAATGCACCACATTACTCATTTGTGTGATAGGCAGAATATCTTTTTGGCTTGATGGCAGAATCCTATTCGTGATGAACATCACTTGCGTTACTACTGCATGGTAACAGCGTGAAACAGCTAGCTTCACCTATTGCTCAAATTTTTGAGATACCTTGCCCTTCCAGGGGAATCTGAGGTAGACTGGGCATATTTCAGAGCCAAAAGTGACAACCTTAGGCCGGTTCATGAGTTTACATGATATAGAGTGTGAAATTATTTGATCAGGGTAGCCATTATCCCAATATTCTGGCTCCAAACACTCTTCCCAGGTGAAAGAAAAATTTCTATGTACTTCTTTCAGTTTTGAATACTGTGGTCACTGTTGACGACATGGTCTGCTCCACACTGGGGAGGCCAAACACAGATGGGGTGACGGATTTGCAGAACACCTCTATTCAGTCCACAAGCGGAACACTGAGCTTTACCATGGTCTCAGCCCCTTTTTGTCTTTCATCTCCTGTAGTGTACCCGTGAAGTTCATTATAAACTTGAAGAGCAACTCATCTTTTCGAATAGGCACTTCATAGCTCTCGGGGCTCAGCGTTGAGTTCGACCATTGCAGCTCATAACCCTCTGCCCCTGTTTTGTTTCCTTTTCCTTTGCAGGTTTAGGTTTTTCTCTTTTGTTTTTCTCTTATTTTGCATTCAGACCTCAGTTGTTCATGACTTTACCATCGCTTCACTTGCCCCAATGCTATACCCTTCAGCTCTGCACCATCAACTCTTTTGTAAGATTTTGGGTTCATGAACACAGATACCTAAGATAGGCAGTTGAGTATTTGTAAGTGATTTGAAAATGATTTTATTAAGAAGTAACAATGTAATATTCAATATGAATTAGCTACATAGACAGGAAATTACAAACTGTGACAGTTGAGTGCGGTTCACTGATCCCAGAGGACAAACGGACGGTTGCCACAGGGTGTGTTAATCTGAGTCGCATTCTGGCAGCATTTTGTTCTCTGAGCACTCGTTCATATACTCCGTCACCTGTTGAAACCCTTCTGACCAATGGATACAGGACAGGTACCCAAAATGTCAAGGTGATCACCTCCCCTTTCCCCTGTTCATCACCCTGGATTGAGGTGGCTGGGTACACAGGGCACCAGAAGGCTACTTGCTATTGGTTCAAGAATGCTCAGAGTCTAGTGACTGAATGCAGGGGACACAATCTTTGTGACCTTTATCTTTAACTTGTCTTGGACCCTGAGCCCCTAGAATTTTTTTTTCACACAGAGAAATAAAATGCTTTGCCAGCTAGTTCCATCAGAGTTCTATACAAATTCTAAAAAAGCACCATTTCTTAAAGGTCATATTTTTTACACTTAAATCATTTAATCTCAACTGCCTTTCATCCTTTCATAGTACTTCCCTTTTTTCCCCACCCTCCCCCCACTATCACTTGCTTCAAATCTATTCCATGTCTAAATTTTTCCAGTTCCGATGAAAGGTTGCAATGTTTAACTCTGTTTCTCACTCTACAGGCACTGTCAGATCTGCTGAGTATTTCCAGCATTTTCTGTTATTTTTTCATAATTACAGTTTCTGTAGAACATAGAACAGTACAGCACAGAACAGGCCCTTCGGCCCACAATGTTGTGCCGAGCTTTATCTGAAACCAAGATCAAGCTATCCCACTCCCTATCATCCTGGTGTGCTCCATGTGCCTGTCCAATAACCGCTTAAATGTTCCTAAAGTGTATGACTCCACTATCACTGCAGGCAGTCCATTCCACACCCCAACCACTCTCTGCGTAAAGAACCTACCTCTGATATCCTTCCTATATCTCCCACCCTATAGTTTTGCCCCCTTGTAATAGCTCCATCCACCCGAGGAAATAGTCTTTGAACATTCACTCTATCTCTCCCCTTCATCATTTTATAAACCTCTATTCAGTCTCCCCTCAGCCTCCTCCGCTCCAGAGAGAACAGCCCTAGCTCCCTCAACCTTTCCTCATAAGACCTACCCTCCAAACCAGGCAGCATCCTGGTAAATCTCCTCTGCACTCTTTCCAGCGCTTCCACATCCTTCTTATAGTGAGGTGACCAGAACTGCACACAATATTCCAAATGTGGTCTCACCAAGGTCCTGTACAGTTGCAGCATAACCCCACGGCTCTTAAACTCCAACCCCCTGTTAATAAAAGCTAACACACTATAGGCCTTCTTCACAGCTCTATCCACTTGAGTGGCAACCTTTAGAGATCTGTGGATATGGACCCCACAGTTCCTCCACTGTCTTCAGAACCCTACCTTTGACCCTGTAATCCATATTTAAATTAGTCCTACCAAAATGAATCACCTCACATTTATCAGGGTTAAACTCCATTTGCCATTTTTCAGCCCAGCTTTGCATCCTATCTAAGTCTCTTTGCAGCCTACAACAGCCCTCCACCTCATCCACTACTCCACCAATCTTGGTGTCATCAGTAATATTTTGTTTTTGTATTGTATGATTCCCATGTTGTTGTATTCAGTGCCTTTATTTACAAAGACCAAGTATCCACCCAGTTTCTTAGCCGCCTTGTCAATTTGCACTGTCGGCTTCAAAATTTGTGAATATGCACTCCCTACTCACTCCACCCCATGCCCTTGTGAAGCCCCCTACAATCATGCTCACTAATTATCAGCTGCAAACTTTAAAATTGTTTTCCTTATCCCAAAGTCCTGGTCGTTCATGTATAGCAGGAAAAGCAATGGATCTGATGGAAACCTCTGGGGGACTCCACTGCCTACTTCCGTCCAGCCAGGAAAACATCCAATCACCACTACTCTTTGCTTCCTGTCCTTTAGTCAACAATGCATCCAAGTTATGTGATGGAAAGAAAGTTGGAGTATCTGCCGTCACTATAACTCCAGACTATAACATGCATTTAGAGGTGCATGTTGTCACAGCAACTTGGACTCCTTGAATGATCTGTAACATGTACACCATCAGGTTTCTGGTTCTGCAGCCCCTTGAGAATTGCACCCTTAATATTGCCACTCTTTGTTCCTCCTACTAAAATATGTCACTTCCCATTTCTCTGCATTAAATATAATCTTCCAGTTATCTGCCATTTACACCAACCTATTTATGTCCTCTTGAAGTCTATCACTATCCTCCTCACAGTTTACAGCACATCCAAGTTTGTGTCATCTGCAAATTTTGAAATTGTGTCCTGTAGACCCAGGTCTAGGTCATTAATATATATCAAGAGAAGTAGCAGTCCAAGCACAAATGACGCCTGGGGATCCGTACTGTATACTTTCCTCCTGTCTGAGAAGCAATTCTTCACCATTACTCTCTCGGCAGAATCTTGTTCCCTCCCCTGTGGTGAGTTTGATGGTGGTTGGAGGGGGCATTTAATTGGGTTGAGGAGTGGCAGGTGAGGAACCACGACACCTTCTCTCCTCCACTCCAATTAAATCCAGGCAAGTTGGCTCATGGATGGCCATCCTGTCCCACTGTCAACTGAGACACTTGAGCGGGCATTCGGGCCCACTTCAGGGCCTAATCCCTCTGCCGGTGGCATTAACTCTTTTGCAGCGTAGCTCACCATGAAGGGAGCACAACAAATGAAGCCTGGCATGCTTGCTTGCGGGTTCCCAGGATATGCCCATCATTCAAAGGCGCTGCCTGATCATGGGACTCAGCATTGGGAAGTAGGGGAGGGGGTACTGAGAGTCACCCCTCTGCGAACCCCCACCCCCCATGATCCAGAGTTCACACCCTCGCTCCCACTATCATTCACCTATATCTCACTCCTTCTTTGAGCTGTTGGATGGGTGTAGCACCAACAGCATCCACTGTCAACTTGGTAACACTGCTAAGTACAGAAGAGCTGCCAGCCTCTAACTGGCTGGCAGCTCTTGATGGGCAGGACCTTGGCACCATGTGTTCCTGAGGAAAGGCCTGTCTTTGGCTTGTTAAGTGCTTGAGTGGTATAATATTAGTGGCCTTTCCCAAAAAGAGACAACCTCTCTAACCTTTTATGAACTATGTTTTCTTTATACCACTTGCTTCATAGGAAGATTTCCTCTTTTGTCTCTAATTCCCTCGCCATTCCTTGAACTTTCCATTACTTTTTATATGTTTATAAAAGATTTTTGCGTTCTCTTTTAATTTACCAACTAATCTTTTCTCATATTCTCTTTTTGCCCTTTGAACATTTTTCAGTTTCCCCCTGAACTCTATCCTGCTTGGTTTTCAGTTGTATTTTGTACCTGATGTTTGTCATGAATCTCATTTCTCTGCCTTATTTTAACAGCCTTTATCATTAAGGGTGCTCTACCCTTAGATACCTCTCCTCATATGGAAATATACTTGGTTTGTGCTCAAATAATCCCTGCCTTGAAGGCATTGCCTATTTTCCTGGCCAGTTATTTTTTTCAGACTGTGTCTGCTAGACCTCCTCTCAGATTACAGGAATTGGCTTTCCTAGTCTGGTACATCCATCTTTAATTTCTCATTATCCCTTTCCATAACTACTTTAAGCAAAATTATATTATGATCACTAATACCCAAATGTTCCCCCAGTGAACCACATTCCACCTGCCCTACTTCATTCAACAGAATTAAATCCAGCACTGTTTAATTTCTGCTTGGGCTAGAAGTATCTTAAAGTTCTCCTGCATGCATTTCAAAAATTCTTTACCCTCGCTGCCATTTATTCTTTTATTTTCCCCCAGTCGGCTAATTGAATTCCCCAATTGTTGCTGCACTGTCACTTCTACATTTCTGCAAAATCTGCTCTGAAATTTGCTCTTCTACCTCCTTGTTTTGGCACAAAGAACAATACAGCACAGGAACAGGCCCTTCGGCCCTCCAAGCCCGTGCCGCTCCCTGGTCCAAACTAGACCATTCTTTTGTATCCCTCCATTCCCACTCCGTTCATATGGCTATCTAGATAAGTCTTAAATGTTCCCAGTGTGTCCGCCTCCACCACCTTGCCTGGCAGAGCATTCCAGGCCCCCACCACCCTCTGTGTAAAATATGTCCTTCTGATATCTGTGTTAAACCTCCCCCACTTCACCTTGAACCTATGACCCCTCGTGAACGTCACCACCGACCTGGGGAAAAGCTTCCCACTGTTCACCCTATCTATGCCTTTCATAATTTTATACACCTCTATTAAGTCTCCCCTCATCCTCCGTCTTTCCAGGGAGAACAACCCCAGTTTACCCAATCTCTCCTCATAACTAAGCCCCTCCATACCAGGCAACATCCTGGTAAACCTCCTCTGTACTCTCTCCAAAGCCTCCACGTCCTTCTGGCAGTGTGGCGACCAGAACTGGACGCAGTATTCCAAATGCGGCCGAACCAACGTTCTATACATCTGCAACATCAGACCCCAACTTTTATAGTCTATGCCCCGTCCTATAAAGGCAAGCATGCCATATGCCTTCTTCACCACCTTCCCACCTGTGACGTCACCTTCAAGGATCTGTGGACTTGCACACCCAGGTCCCTCTGCGTATCTACGCCCTTTATGGTTCTGCCATTTATCGTATAGCTCCTCCCTACATTATTTCTACCAAAATGCATCACTTCGCATTTATCAGGATTGAACTCCATCTGCCATTTCTTTGCCCAAATTTTCGGCCTATCTATATCCTTCTGTAGCTTCTGACAATGCTCCTCACTATCTGCAAGTCCTGCCAATTTTGTGTCGTCCGCAAACTTACTGATCACCCCAGTTACACCTTCTTTCAGATCGTTTATATAAATCACAAACAGCAGAGGTCCCAATACAGAGCCCTGCGGAACACCACTAGTCACACGCCTCCAGCCGGAAAAAGACCCTTCCACTACCACCCTCTGTCTTCTGTGACCAAGCCAGTTCTCCACCCATCTAGCCACCTCCCCCTTTATCCGTTTAATATGTGAAAGGGAAAATTAGGACCAGCTATATTCCATTGCATATTTCTGGTCTAGAAATGCTTGATGTTGATCTTGCGTGCCTGGAATGTTTAATTCTGCCACAATAGCATTTTGTTCCCCAATCACCAGAATATTTGATTATTCTTGTTCTATTTTAAAGTTGTCTCTGAATGCTTGGTCCTCCATTGAGCATTTCTTTAGCCTCAGGTTCATGCCTGGGATATTTAGAACTTGCTGGCCCATAATGTTTTAAAGAAAGCTTGTATGAATTAAACATTCAGAGGTAATTTTAAACATGCTGCAATTAAAGGAATATTACCCCAAAGACAAGCAGTTACTTAACTTTCTGGCATTGACTTTAAAAGGAGTGGGATTACTTTGTTAGTTTGCCATGTATACGTGGAACTTTAAGTACTGGCAGAGGCTTTGAACACATATTTTATATCTGTCTTCACAGAAGAGGGCACAAGTTCATACCAGAAATGAATGGTAATTTAGGGCCTATAAAGAGTGAGGAAATTAATATCAGCAGAGAATAAAAATTGGAGAAACTTGAGGGACAAAAATCCAACAGATCTCTGGGAGCTGTGGTACTAAAAGAGATTAGCTGCAGAGCTAGTGGATATGCTTGCTATGATTTTTCCAAAATTTCTTAGATTTGGGAACAATCCCATCAAATAGGAAGTTGGTTAACGTTACACTTTTCAAAAAAGGAAGGAGAGAGAAGACTGGGAACTGCAGGCCAGTTAACCTAACATCAATTGTTGGGAAAACAATGGAATCGATTATTAATGAAGCCATATTGCACTTAGAAAAACAAGTTCACATGGCTTTATGATAGGGAAATCCTGTTTTTTTTAAGGACGTAACTTAGTAGAGTAGATAATGGGGAACCAGTAGATGTAGTATACATGGATTTCCAAAACGCATTTAATAAGGTGTCACATAAAAGGTTAATAGGCAAGATAAGGGCTCAATGAGTCAGGGGTGATATATTAACATAGGTAGAGGATTGGTGAACGGATATAAAGCAGCGAGTGGGGATAAATGGGTTTTTTTTTCAAGTTGACAAGCAGTGAATAGTGGAGTGCTGGGCTTCAGCAATTTACAATATATATTAATGACTTGGATGAAGAGGCAGAGAGTAATGCATCTAAGCTTATTTGTCTATTATAAAGGATGTGATAACAGGATGCTTAGAAAATATCAACCGGATTAGACAAAGTCACCATGAATTCAGAAAAGGGAACTCATGTTTGACAAGCCTACTGGAGTTTTTTGAAGACATAACTAACAGAATAGATTGGCGTAGATTGCGAATTGGTTAGCAGACAGGAAACAGAATAAATGGGACCTTTTCGGAGTGGCAGGCGGTGACTAGTGAGGTATTGTAAGGATCAGTGCTTGGGCCTCAGCTATTCACTATTTATATATCAATGATTTGGATGAGGGAATCAAATGCAATATCTCTAAATTTGATTTATTATTGTCACATGTATTAACATACAGTGAAAGTATTGTTTCTTGCGCGCTATACAGACAAAACATACCGTTCATAGAGAAGGAAATAAGAGAGTGCAGAATGTAGTGTTACAGTCATAGCTAGGGTGTAGAGAAAGATCAACTTAATGCAAGGTAAGTCCATTCAAAAGTCTGACAGCAACAGGGAAGAAGCTGTTCTTGAGTCAGTTGGTACGTAACCTTAGACTTTTGTATCTTTTTCCCAAAGGAAGAAGGTGGAAGAGAGAATGTCCAGGGTGCGTGGGGTCCTTAATTATGCTGGCTGCTTTGGCAAGGCAGCGGGAATCGTAGACAGAGTCAATGGATGGGAGGCTGGTTTGCATGATGGATTGTGCTACATTCACAACCTTTTGTAGTTCGTTGCAGTCTTGGGCAGAGCAGGAGCCATACCAAGCTGTGATACAACCAGAAAGAATGCTCTCTATAGTGCATCTGTAAAAGTTGGTGAGAGTCGTAGCTGACATGCCAAATTTCCTTAGAAAGTAGAGGCATTGGTGAGCTTAACTATGGTGTCAGCATGTGGGGATCAGGACAGGTTGTTGGTGATCTGGACACCTAAAAGCTTGAAGCTCTCGACCCTTTCTACTCCATCCTCATTGATGTAGACAGGGGCATGTTCTCCTTTACGCTTCCTGAAGTCGATGACAATCTCCTTCGTTTTGTTGACATTGAGGGAGAGATTATTGTTGCCGCACCAGTTGACCAGATTCTCCATCTCATTCCTGTACTCTGTCTCGTCATCGTTTGAGAGCCGACCCGGGGCGGCACGGTAGCACAGTGGTTAGCACTGCTGCTTCACAGCTCCAGGGACCTGGGTTCGATTCCCGGCTCGGGTCACTGTCTGTGTGGAGTTTGCACATTCTCCTCGTGTCTGCGTGGGTTTCCTCCGGGTGCTCCGGTTTCCTCCCACAGTCCAAAGATGTGTGGGTTAGGTTGATTGGCCATGCTAAAAATTGCCCCTTAGTGTCCTGAGATGCGTAGGTTAGAGGGATTAGTGGGTAAATATGTAAGGATATGGGGGTAGGTACTGGGTGGGATTGTGGTCGGTGCAGACTCAATGGGCCCAATGGCCCCTTTCTGCACTGTAGGGTTTCTATGATTTCTATGACCCACTACGGTGGTGTCGTCAGCAAACTTGAAAATGGAATTGGAGGAGAATTTGGCTGCACAGTCATAGACGTGTAAGGAGTATAGTAGGGGGCTGAGAACACAGCCTTGTGGGGCACCAGTGTTGAGGATGACCGTGGAGGAGGTGTTGTTGCCTATCCTTACTGATTGTGGTCTGAGAGTTAGGAAGCTCAGGATCCAGTCGCAGAGGGAGGGGCCGAAGTCCAGGCCATGGAGATTGGAGATGAGTTTCATGGGAATAATAGTGTTGAAGGCTGAGCTGTAGTCAATAAATAGAAGTCTGACATAGGTGCTGATGACATGAAATTTGGTGGGAATGTGAGTGGTGAGAAGGATGGTAAGAGGCTTCAAGGCGATTTAGACAGGTTGAGTGAGTGGGCAAATACATGCCAGATGCAGTATGATGTGCATAATTGTGAAGATATCCACTTTGGTAGGAAAAGCAGAATGCCGTTGTATAATTTAAATGGTGACAGAGTAGGAAATGTTGATGTACAAAGAGACCTGGGTGTCTGTGCACATCAATCATTGAAAGCAAACATGCAAGTGCACAAAGGGTAAAAGCAAATTACTGCGGATGCTGGAATCTGAAATCAAAAAAGAAAATGCTGGAAAATCTCAGCTGGTCTGGCAGCATCTGTAAGAAGAGAAAAGAGCTGATGTTTCGAGTCCAGATAATCCTTTGGACCCTGGAATGCCATAATTGTCCGACATTGAGAGGGGGAATAAAATTGGGTTTATATTCTTTGGAGTTTAGGGGAATGAAAGAGAAATCTACAAAAATCTGAAGGGGCTTGATAAGGTGGACACTCAGCGATTGTTTTGGCTGGTCAGGAAATTTAAAATGCAAGGGCACAGTCTCGGAATAAGGAACTGAACATTTAGGACTGAAACGAAGAAATGTTACTTCATTCAAAGGGTGGTAAATCTTTGGAATTCTCTAGCCCAGCAGGTCATGGATGCTCCATCGTTGAATGCATTTAAGGTTAAGACAGACAGACGTTTGGTCTCAGGGAATCAAGGGATGTATGGAGCGGGCAGGAAATTGAAACCAAAGATCAGCCACAATCGTATGAAAAGGCGGCGCAGGCTCGATGGGTCTTCTGTTTCTTGCGTTCTTGACCATGGATTAAATTCCTTGGTTCACATTCTGGATGGACATTGCTTATATGCTCCTTTACATAAACAAAATTTTAAAAAACATTTGATAGCATTTTTGGTTCTTACAAGAAGTTTATTTGGGTGAACTGTGGAAAGTTTCCACAAAGGAAAAGAGTAATCCTATGCTTTGCTCTGAATTTGTTGCTCATTTACTCCATAGTTTGGCTGAACCATATTGTGGGTCATGCCAATCTCCTTGACGTACAAATTACATACATTGTGTAAAGTTTTATCTGTTGATGACCAGGAAGATTTGAAATTTATAGCCAGGTATCCACAGAATAAGCTACCATGGGGTCAAGATTGCACTGTAATTCAAAGGCTGTTAGAATCATAGAATCCCTACAGTCCAGAAGGACACCATTCGGCCCATCGAGCCTGCACTGACAACAATCCTACCCAGGTCCTATCCCCGCAATTTAACATGGCCAGTCAACCTAACCTGCACATCTTTGGACTGTGGGAGGAAACCGGAGCACCCAGAGGAAACCGACGCAGACACGGGGAGAATGTGCTAACTCCACACAGACAGTGACCCAAGCTGGGAATTGAACCCAAGTCCCTGGCACTGTGAGGCAGCAGTGCTAACCACTGTGCCACCATACTGCTATTGTGTTGCATTTCTTCAATACTTACACAGTATTACAGAACTTGCATATCCTGGTAGTGAATTTTATTTATTTTGTTTTTATACAGTTCACAAATAATACTAATGATCATGATCACAACATTTACAACAATTGTGTAACACAAATACATCAATACATATGGATTGTTATATATTTGTATGGAAAGAGGTCATAATCATTTGCTTGAATATGTGGGTGAGTTGACCTTGACAGGCACACATACTTCTCTGACTGAAATGTCAACCTGTACTTGTTGGTAGATGAATTTAGCTCCAGTAGGTTTTGTGTGATGGTATTTTAATTATAGGACACCACGTCCATACATTCTTTCCTCATAAGTGTAATGCCAATAAATAGGACTCATTGAGTGATTTGTAAAGCTTATTTCTTCTGGAAGATGTTGAAAATTGGTCCAACTTTCTGATACCACAGTTTAAATCTGCATTACCATTGAGGAAATACAAAACATCAGGCAATGCCCAGGAGTTGTATCATAGTTTGACTCGTGGCTTTCGGGGAGAAAGATGCTGAACCTCCATGACAATGAGGCATTCACCAAAATTAGTCTGCCTAATGTAGTAGGAGGTTGGCCAATTCAAAAAAAAACTTTTTTTTTTCTCTTGAGAGGCTTCCATAGATTCCTCTGCATACTATAAATATTCAAAAGACATTGGAAAGTCAATCGTTGTTGAAATGCATTGAATAAAATAAATGTAGAGAACATGCTCCCCTGTTATCACTAGAAAATAAATGAAACAGCTGCTAAACAGTGTATAACCTGAGCTAGAACTGATATTTGGGATGTAAGAGCCTGAAACGTTAAAAATTCAAAGCCTTTCTTTTCAGAAAGATGTGGGGGGGGCGATTCTCCCAGCCTGCAGCGGGCTGGGTGACTTGAGCAGAGGCCATGTAGCGGGCATCCGGCTAGGTGCCACGGCCTCCACGGGTCTCTGAGCGCCAGATTTCCGGCACTGTCAGCTCCACGCCAGAAATCGGCGCAGAGCTGCAGGTTGATACCGGAGATGAGAGGTGTAGCTTATGAGGAGAGATTGAACAGATTGGGTCTGTACTCGTTGGAGTTTAGAAGGCTGAGGGGTGATCTTATAGAGACATATAAGATAATGAAGGGGCTGGATAGGGTAGATGTAGAAAGATTCTTTCCACTTAGAAGGGAAACCAGAACTAGAGGGCACAGCCTCAAAATAAGTGGGGGCCGGTTCAGAACAGAATTGAGGGGGAACTTCTTCTCTCAGAGGGTAATGAATCTCTGGAATTCTCTGCCCATTGAAGTGGTGGAGGCTACTTCGTTGAGTATGTTTAAATCACGGGTAGATAGATTTCTGATCGATAAGGGAATTAAGGGATATGGGGAGCAGGCAGGTAAGTGGAACTGATCCACTTCAGATCAGCCATGACCTTGTTGAATGGCGGGGCAGGCTCGAAGGGCTAGATGAGCTACTCCTGCTCCTATTTCTTATGTTCTTATTCAAATAGAAATTTTAATATATTTTACACCTAATTAGCAGGCCCGGGACTGAAGTCTCTGGGCCTGCTAGCCCCCTCCCAAAAAGAGTGTTTCACTCCAGCGGGGTTTATAATAGATCCCCACTTGTGGAGAGCTGGCACCTGAGCCCACTGCAGTGAAGGGGGGCTATTGAGGCCCCCAAGGAGGTTGGGGCTTAAAGGGTGCCCCTTGGGCATTGCCGGCTTAACAGTGCCAGCCTAGGCCCCCTGGCACTGCCGAAGGGGCAAAGTGCCAATGCCCAGGGGACATCTTCGCACTGCTCACCAGCATCAGGCAGTGGCAAGAGAACAGGGCCTAATGGAGGCAGAGCCTAATTGGAGCCAGGGCCTCTGTGGGACAAGATCGGTGGGGGTGGGGGCTCCTGCTGCCACGCTTCCCTCAGCGGTGGGGGGGTGGTCCCACCTCCATTCCACACTCAGCGGTGACAGAGGGAGGGAGGTCAGTGATCAGGGCTGGCCATCGAGGTGGGGTCCGAGGCTGGCCCGGACATGTCGGGGGGGCCAGCCAGTGATGCAGGGATCATGGAGCTGGCCTGCGATCACGAGACCGGCAGTGAGGTTACTCTGCATGCGCCGATCTCAGTGCTGACTGATCGGCACATGTGTAGTGGCCTGCTCAGCACTATGCTACCAGCCTCCCCAGTGGGAATAGGCCCCACCCGCTGATCGTCGCGTGAATCACGCGAATGCACTCTGCAGTGCACAGTGTGGGAGATTCATTTTGAAAGTCTCGCTGAAAAAACCAGCAGGATTTACTCCAGTCTTTATGCAAATTTGGCACTTAGATTTTTTTTTTGTGAATTGCCCCGTGTTGTTTTTAGGGCGTTTTACCTGTTGAATCAAGCTCTTCTTGCACTCTGGTTTGTAATTGTTAACAAGTAATGATATTACCTGGGGACTGAGATGAAATCCCATAAAATTAATAAAGATTTGAAATTTATAGACCAGTCTCTGCAGAATAAAGTATCGTGTGTTCAGTACTGCACCGTAATGCAAAGAGTTTTGCGTTTTACAGAATTTATGTTCATCTTTCTAGCAATGCCCTGAGCCTATGAAACAATGGCACCCACAATGTATTAGTGAAGAACCTATTAATAGATGTTTCTGATCTCATGCACGAAACTCTGACCTGGAGTGCTGGTGATCATGTTACTACTTGCAGTGTGGAGGATCAAATACTGCCATTCTAATTAGTTAATTTTCTGGCGTTATCAAATTAGGCTGCCTTAGTATTTTGGACCGGGCCTTGACCTGTTGGAGCACAATGCTAAGAACACCAGGGGGTAGATGTTTAAAAAGTGCAGAATATAAAATTGTTTATTGATTAGGATTCAATGTCCTAGTACTGGCCCCACAAATGTGCTACCACGATAGAATATCAGTAGCAGTGAAGATGCCAATCAATTGCCATTTTCATGTCTATATTAACCTAATAATTCTGACAAAGTGAAAACTTGAAAGAAAATTAATTGATTGAATCTGTACTCATGCAATAGAAAATTAGCTATTCTCTTTTGGAGAAAACAATCAAGCGGTATTAATAAGGGAGAATATTTTGAGTGAGATTGAGAAACATGGTGAAGTTTAAAAAAAGTAACTGACTTGTGCGTCATAGAGGTTTTCAGCATGGAAACAGGCCCTTCAGCCCCTTTTTAACCCCTAAGCTAGTCCCAATTGCCTGCGTTTGGCCCATATCCCTCTATACCCATCTTACCCATGTAACTGTCTAAACGCTTTTTAAAAGACAAAATTGTATCCGCCTCTACTACTACCCCTGGCAGCTTGTTCCAGACACTCACCACCCTCTGTGTGAAAAAATTGCCCCTCTGGACCCTTTTGTATCTCTCCCCTCTCACCTCAAACCTAGTTTTAGACTCCCCTACCTTTGGGAAAAGATATTGATTATTTAGCTGATCTGTGCCCCTCCTTATTTTATAGACCTCTGTAAGGTCACCCCTAAGCCTCCTACACTCCAGTGAAAAAAGTCCCAGTCTCTCCTTATAATTCAAACCATCAAGTCCTGGTAGCATCTTAGTAAATCTTTTCTGCACTCTTTCTAATTTAATAATATCCTTTCTATAATAAGGTGACCAGAACTGTACACAGTATTCCAAGTGTGGCCTTACCAATGGTCTTGTACAACTTCAACAAAACGTCCCAACTCCTGTATTCAGTGTTCTGACCAATGAAACCAAGCATGCCAAATGCCTTCTTCACCACTCTGTCCACCTGTGAGTCCACTTTCAAGGAGCTACGAACCTGTACCCCTAGATCTCTTTGTTTTATAACTCTCCCCAATGCCCTACCATTAACTGAGTAAGTCTTGCCCTGGTTCGAACTACCAAAATGCATCACTTCACATTTATCTAAATGAAACTCCATCTGCCATTCGTCAGCCCACTGGCCCAATTGATCAAGATCCCGTTGCAATCCTAGATAACCTTCTTCATCACAGTTCACCCTCCTGATTTTTCTGTTAACGTTTTCCCCTTCCCTTGCTTCCTTGAAAGATATTTCAAAGCCTTACCCTGTCCTCGATGACGATATTAACCTGCTTACATCCATCAGCTTCCATGTTTAATTCCTGTCTTTTTTCTGAGCTATCTAATGTTAGGTATTGTGACAGTAGTGATGTTACAAATTGCATCTGGCCCCCTGGTTGGGGAGGGGGAGAATTGGCCCAGAGTCCCATTTCTGATAACAGCCATAATCACCTGGGATATTAGAGGTGCTGGAACAGCTGCTGACACCTTTATTAAAGAGATTGATACCTTATGAATTCCCTCATTTGGATTCTATTTGTTTTTGTTACAGAGGAAAAAAATAAAGAATTGAAGTCCTTTAATGGCGACCATGTGTTACAATTTATATTTACTATTGTATGAAATGTGCATTTCCGGGGAAAAAATGCATAATGACTCTTCCTTGCCTCCTATTTAATAGTATATCTCAGAACTGTTATTAGATTGAAGTTAACTAAAAATATTCCAGCAAGCATTATTACTTCATTTGCAGATGTGAACACATGCCTACTGCAACAATATCTGAGACAAAATGGAAGCAGAGTGGAAAATTAATAGTATTTGGGACCAGGTTACTGTCACTGGGTTTTCTTTTGTGCATTGTTAGTTTTAAATGGTTGTTTTTGACAAATTTTAATCTTTTTTTAATTATCCAGTCACATTTGAAATGCAAGGAAGGAAATGTTAATCTATGTGTGCTAATATAATTCATTTTTTCCTGTTTTTGTGCAAACCAGTATTGAAAACAAGTTACCTGCATGAGAACCATGTTTGAACTGTTATCCATTTCAAATGGCACTAGAAACATTATACCATGAACCTGTTCTGGTTACTGGCTAAGCAGTTTGCTTTTTTTTATTAAAAAAGGATCTGATATATTCATGGTGAAATACTTCATTAAAATCATTTTGAATTAATATTACAAAATGTTTTTTTGAATTGCAGACAAGTTGAAAGCTCCAGTGGAATCAACTCAGAATAATAGGATTTCAAATGTGGAAGGTAAGAGGCTTATTTGTCACGAATGGGAAATAATTCTATTCCATAATCAAATCGAAGCAGATAATCAGTTAAGGCCCAGGATTGTCTAGAATTATCAGATGCAGGTTTTGGAGATTGCTGGGTTGGCTTGGCATCAGTCAACATGTCAGCAGTGTGTTTTTTAAAAAAAATTATTTATGGGATGTGGATGTTGCTGGCTAGGCCAGCATTTATTGTCCAACTCTAATGGCCCTCGAAAAGCTGGTGGTGAGTTGCCTTCTTTTCTATTGTGCAGTTGGTAGTTAATAGCAGTATTGCTGATCCCTGCCATCACTGCTAAAGAATAGGACTTCACAAAGCAGGAGTACATGGCTGGGTACAATTATCCTGGTCTGGCAGCATCTATAAGGAGAGAAAAGAGCTGACATTTCCAGTCCAGATGACCCTTTGTCAAAGCCTTGACAAAGCTTTGGCAAAGTGTCATCTGGACTCGAAACATCAGCTCTTTTCTCTCCTTACAGATGCTGCCAGACCTGCTGAGATTTTCCAGCATTTTCTCTTTTGGTTTCAGATTTCAGCATCCGCAGTAATTTGCTTTTTTTCTGCAGATTCAATACCCTCTGAGAAAAGAAATTCCTCCTCACCTCTGCCTTAAATGGGTGACCCCCTTATTCTGAGATTATGACCTCTGGTCCTAGAGCATCCCACAAGAGGAAACATCTTCTCAGCATTTTATCCTGTCAAGCACCCTGAGAATCCTATATGTCTCAATAAGATCACCTCAGGCCCAACCTTTAGGATGAACTGAATAAGCTGAACACAGGTGTCTGTGGTGGTTAGGATATTGGAAGAAATGCAAGCAGGATTCACTTCTGGCTGAAAATGCTTTCATATCTGACACACTAGTGATACAAAAATGTAGGCCAGGAAGACGTGTTCGCGCTGCATTTTATGTGACACTGCGTAGTATCTGAACTGTGAGAGTGTTAACCTTGTGCATTGCCTGAATACTGAGGGGTTATGTCTGCAGTACCACCACAAATCTGTGTTGTCAAGCAGAGCAGTGCCTTCCTCCAGCCTCCTTGTCATGACTAGATCAAATTACAATTCCAGTTAGAATGCTGGGTGACTGGTGTCCAAATACACCTCCCACTCCTTGCATTGCCTGTAGACTAGATGACATAATGTTGCCCATAGAAGCATCCAAACAAAATTCTTATTCGTGTGCATCCCTGAATTTGGCTATTTATTCAATTCTACCTCAACTACACTTTCCTGCTCTATCCCCGTAATCCTTGATTCCCTTTGTGTCTAAAACTCTGTCATAGGATTATATAGGATATACAGCACAGAAATAGGCCATTCAGCGTGACAAGTCCGTACCAGCTCTACTCAAGCCTCCTCCCGTCTTTCTTCATCTAACTTTCAGAATAACCCTCCATAAGCACATCTATGTGCTTCAATTACTTCCTGTAGTCGTGAGGGAATTCAGAAGGAACTTGTATTTGATTTCATTGAGGCCTCTAGTTTTGTTTTTCCACAAAAATGGAAGCATTCCCTGTGTATCCACTCTATCAAACCATCTCATAATTTGAAAGGCTTCTTTAGATCCTCTTTAGAACACCCCATAACCACCTTCTCTTTGCGAGAAAAAAAGAGATCAAATCTATCTTCTCCTGATAGGTAGAAACCTGCATTTCTGGTATCATGCTTATAAATTTTCTTTTCATCCACTGTCTCTAATATGGGGATCAGAATTGTGTGCAGCATTCAGGTGTGGTCTGACCAACGTTTGATACGTTAGGGCCAGAATTTTACTTTGATCAATCAGATACTCCTGACCCGGAAGCATGTGAGAAGACATCTGACACGCATCCCACCTCATCACACTCGGGCACAGCGTTGCGGTCATTCTGAAGCTCACCCACTGACAATTCAGCAGGCAATTAAGCCCGTTTTGGAGGGTTGATGAGTATTTTATATGGCCCATCCACTTTTATGGTTGGCGGAAGGGTCAATCGGCCAGGCAGCCTTCACATTTTTGCAACGAACACGCACCGGGGCGAGATTAAATGTTTGGGGTAATATAAAATAAAAGGTGTTTGAGGGCTGAGCTCCTAAGGTTGGCTGCCAGGTGCTTGAATTTGCAGTGTAGACACAGTTTGCAGCACTTCTTTAAGCTTATTTCATTTATACAGTACTGCAGTTCCCTTAGGCAGCTCCACAACAGGTATCAGCCTTTGGGAACTCGGTGGAAACGCCCATCCTCACTTCCCTTGGTGCCCACTCTCTTCCTGCCTCCTGGCAGCACTGAACCTTTCTCAGCATGTGTTTCACGCTGGCTACCAGTTAATTGGCCAGCCAGAGTGAAATAGCGGTGGGATCCATTTGTGGCCGCAAGCACATATTGCATCTCCTTCTCGGCCCACTGAATGTACACGCCCAATGAACTCAATATTCAGGCCAAGCTTAACTTTTCTACTTTTCAATTCTATCCCTCTAGAAGTAAACGCGAATGCTTGGTTTGCTTTTTATTAATGCCCTTGATAACCTGTATTGCTACTTTTAGTGATTTGTGGATCTTATTCGCCAACTTTGTTCCTCTACTCCAATTTGAATCTTATTCTCTAAATTACATGTAACCTCCTTATTTTTTTCTGTTGCAATTCATTTGATAATGTGATGCCCATATTTCAAGTTTGTTAATACCTCCTTGTAAATTTTTGTAGATCTCCTCACTGTTGACCCACCTCCACTTCACAATTTGGTGTCACCTGTAAATTTAGAAATAGTTTTTGATTCCAGAGAATAAATCATTAATATAAATTGTGAAGAAAAGTGGTCCCTGCCCTTATCCTTGCAGAACTGTACTTCTCATTTTTGCCTCTCTGAATAACTACCCTTTAACACAATTCTCTACTTTGTCTTAAAGCCAGCTACCAATCCATTCAGCTGCTTGTCCCCTGACTCCACATGCTTTGATCTTATTCTTTCATCTTAATATGTGAAACCTTATTGAAGGTCTTTTGAAAATCTAGATTTATTACATCTTCTGCAACACCCTTTTCTGCTCTTTATGTTACCTCTTCCAAAAATTATCCAAAAAAATTATCCAGGTTGGTGAAACAAGACTTTTCCATTGAAATCCTGCTATTCGCTATTTTATTTATGGTTTCTATTGATCTCAGGCTTGAGTATACTCAAAACTGAGCATCCACAGGCCCCTGTGGAAGAGTATTCCAAAGATTCGCAGCCACCTGAGTAATGGAATTTTTCAGATCTCCTAAACGGCCAGCCCTTCACCCTGAAACTATGACCTCTAGGTTTAGAAGCTCCAGCCAGGGGAACAACCTCTCAACATCTACCCTGTCAAGCCTTGTAAGAATTTTATACATTTCAATTAGATCACCTTTCATTCTTCTAAACTCCAGAGAATATAGCTTGATTCTACTCGATCTCTCTTCAGAGGACAGACCTCTCATCCCAAAAATCAATCTCATGAATCTTTATTGTGTCACCTCTAAGGCAAGTATACTCTTCCTTGCGTATAGGAATCAGTATTGATCTGACCAAAGCCCTATATAATTGCAACAAGACTTCCATACTCGTATGCGCCAACTACCATGCAACAAAGGCTAAAATGCCATCTGCCTACCTAATTGCTTGTTATACTTGTAAACTTTCTGTGATTCATATATGAAGACCCCTAATCCCTCAAAATATCAACATTTATTTTTGTGAAGAAGTAACAAGGAGGCTTGATAAGGGTAATGCAGTTGTTTAATCTACATGGATTTTGGCAAGGCTTTTGACAAGGTTCCACATGGCAGACTGGTTAAATAAATAAAAGCTCATGGGATCTAGGGGAATGTAGCAAACTGGATACAAAATTTCCTGGAAATAAAGGGTAATTGTTGATGGATGGTTTTGCTGTTTTCTTTGGGATTTAAAAGGGCTCAGTACTCACTCCCTTGCCTTTTCTGGTATATATTAATGATCTGGACGTAATTGTTGCGGGAATTATCAAGAAGTTTGCAGAAGACACAAAAATTGGCTGTCCAGTACATAGTGAGGAGGATAGCTGTAGATTGCACAATAAATGTGAGTACACTGAGAAGGTGTAGAGGTTGTAAGGGACCTTGGAGTGAATGTCCACAGATCCTTAGCAGAACAGTGTAATAAGTTTAAGAAGGAAAGGGCATCTTTTTTATTTGATCGCTAAGGCATAGAATATAAGAGCAGGGAGGTTTTGCT
Source organism: Mustelus asterias (assembly GCF_964213995.1). NCBI lineage: Eukaryota > Metazoa > Chordata > Chondrichthyes > Carcharhiniformes > Triakidae > Mustelus > Mustelus asterias. The sequence continues at coordinate 127,391,951 of NC_135803.1, read as the reverse complement.
GGAACTATATGTAATATTAGTTAAGCCACAACTTGAATGTTGTGTGCAATTATGGTTACCTAATGACAGAAAGGAAGTAATTGCACTGGAGAGGGTACAGGGGAGATTTACAAGGGTATTGCCAGTGCTGCAATATTGCACTATGGGGAAAGATTGGATAAGCTGGGGCGCTTCTCCTTGGAACAGAGGAGGCTGAGGCAAGATTTGATTGAAAATTTTTAAAATTGTAAGGGGCCTGGACAGAGCGCGTGGAAGGATCTATTTACTTTAACAGAGAAGTCAGTAACTAGGGGGCATAGATTTAAAGTGATTAATAGAAGGATTAGAGAGCAGATGAGGAAAAATATTTTTTGCCCAGAGGGTGGTTGGGTCTAGAACTTGATGCCTGAAAGGATAGCAGAGACAAAAACCCTCAACTCATTTAAAAGGTGTCTGGATATATGCTTGAAGTGCCATAACCTTGCAGGGCTACAGACAAATGCTGGGATTAGGCTGGGTGGCTCCTTTTTTGGCTGGCACAGAAATAATAGGCCAAGTGGCCTCTTTCTGTGCCATAAACTTTCTATGATTCTATGATTAATTATTTATCACCTTCTTAGTAAAAGTGCAGAAATTTAAAATAAGATCATGTGTCTTTTGGTAGAAATGGAAAATGGTAATTTGCAAAAATATGGTAGAGATCCTATAAAGAAATGAATGGAACAGGAAAGAATGCTCATTGGTGACAGACAATAGATGATCCTGCGCTCTGTGGTGCTCGGGTAGAAAAGCTCAAAGGTCTGTGATATATATTTTGCGTGCTGCTATTTTGTTTACATCCCTTAGAGAACAACATCCTATTTTCAGGCAAAAGCATATGCAAAAAGTACTACAGGATATGCATACCACGATTTGAATCTAGCCATCATCATGGCTCAGTATGAACCGTACTGGCTAGTGAAGCCAAAAGTGCTTTGCTGATATTGTTGTCCAGCTGACAAAGTAGGTTGTAGGCCCGTAATTGCAGCAATTTCTGACAACAGCCTAGCCTGTGTTCCTCCTACTTAAAGTACCTGTGAAACCAACTATTTCAGTGGTTCCAGTAGATTGCAGAGGTAGCAATACCAACTTTTTCATTCTGTAATTCTTGTTGCATAATTGCTGAATCTCCATATTGACAAATGGTTATTGGCAAATGGAGAATTGTTTAGCTTCTTAAAAATAATTAATTTGCCTTTGTTTGCCAGGAAACCTGTTTTTACTTTTCATCTCGGTGGAAGAGGTCATTTTACTGTGGTTACTCAAGCGACTTGAGAATATTTGGTTCTTGGCTCCATTTGTGGATAAGCTATGAAATTAGAATCAAACACGTCATTTTTTTTTACATTGCTGCAGAAGAAACGACTCCAAATATGGCTAAGTGTAAAAGAAAACTCTAAAGGCAACTTAAGAAATTGTTTAAAAGATACTATTTAGATTCTGGACTGAGGTTTAGTCACCACAAGTAATTTCAAAGAACATATATCTTTCTATTCGTAAGTAGTTACCAATTCACAGCTGTTCAGCATAGTAATATTACACTGCCTATGAAATTCTCCACATGGAACATCACCTTCAGTTTTAAATGAGGGAAGAAATATCCAGCTGAGTCATTGACTTGTGTTCTGCTTTTTTTAATCAAAATATATTTGAGTACAATTTAGAAAATATGGTTAAGTAAAGTTGAGCGCAATTCAAGTTTTGGATCAAAGCCAAAATAAAAATATTCTGTTTGGAATAACTGTATAAACTGTGTCTTTGGCACGCAATCATAGGAAAGATAAAAATGCTCATCACAGCTGGACGGAGGACTCCTATCAAACCCTTTGCAGATTACGTGAAAAAGAACTTAAAATATTTTAGAATTGATCAGCTTTTGTGTTTACAGTGACTTTCATTTTTCATCCAGGACTACATTCCTGCATAAATCTCTAAATCCAATGAGGTTGAAAACAATTAAGCTAGTGTTATTAGCTTAATGGTTTTGTGTGAGAGAACCTCATTTTTCACCTCTTCCCACCCTGAACAAATTCCAGTTACAATAAATCGCATTTATTTAGTCTTTAAAAGCTTTCCATTTAACAGATTGTTGTATTTTTCTGCACTCTATAAACTTCTAGATATGTTTGAATCTCATCTAGAAAATAATCAAACCACAGAAGAGGACTTAAAGAACGATTCAGAAAGATTTAAAGGTATGATGTGGAGGTGGGGTGGAGGAGAAGAATTGCTATTGCCAAATTCCTTGCCTAAGTTCATGACCAAAAATGGAGTGCTCAAGAAACACAGATAAACTCAGTTTATTGTGGGCTGATTTTCATCACAGTTTAATCAGCTTTTTAGGAGAAAAACATTTCCTGAATGACTTTGCTATTTTAAAAGCATGTTGAAACAATGACAAATGGCAGTGAGAGTAAGCCTTAATAAGGCAAGATCTTTTGTGCATGTTGATGAGGTAGGAAGTTTACAAAAATAATTCCACACAGCTGTATATACGGTAAAGCTAAACGCTTTTATATGTTCAATATTTCATGTATTTAATAGAAATGGAGGCAACATGGCTATTTATGTAACTATATCATTTATAAAATACATCTGAGAATACTTACATTTGTAAGTATTGTAAGCAAAACTTAATGTTAAGTATACTCAACTGAGATTAAAGGAAACATGTCAAATGCAATTTAGCGTTTGACTGGATCATACCTGATCATTAAATATTAAAAGAAAATTTAATGGGCTAACATCTCCTGTGGTAACCTTACTGTGAGGTGTTTTGTGCCATTTACACAAATAATGACCTAAAAATTAAATAAAAATTACTCTGCTATGTGTAGTGGTAATCACTTTACAGATATTAATTATTGCAGTTTTAGAAGCACCAATTCTTGTCATTCTAATTTGCAGCTTTCCGGAAGTTCAGATTCAGTGCAGTACTGCCTTGCTCCTCCTCTCTGCAGGATAATAACTTATGACAATGCAGCTCCCTAGATGGTAGCACTCAGATATCAAGTGGCCATTCTTTGGGTGAAGGTCAAGGCTGTCAGCACTGGAAGATTATTCAATTTCATGAAAGTTGCCAAGCCTGATTCTATCTTCAGCTGGCTTTTGCACATTTAATCATAGAATTGTTACAACACAGAAGGTGGCCATTTGGCCCATTGTGTCCATGTTAGCTCTCTGCAAGAGCAACTTCTCTAGTCCTACTCTCTTATCTTCCTCTTTCCCCCCCCCTCCCCCTCTCCCCCCCCCTCTCCCCCCCCCTCTCCCCCCCCCCCTCTCCCCCCCCCGCCCCTCCCCCCCCTCTCCCCCCCCTCTCCCCCCCCTCTCCCCCCCCCCTCTCCCCCCCCCCCCCCCCCCCCCTCTCCCCCCCCCTCTCCCCCTCCCCCCCCTCTCCCCCCCCCTCTCCCCCCCCCTCTCCCCCCCCTCTCCCCCCCCTCTCCCCTCTCCCCCCCCTCTCCCCCCCCTCTCCCCCCCCTCTCCCCCCCCCCTCTCCCCCCCCCTCTCCCCCCCTCTCCCCCCCCTCTCCCCCCCTCTCCCCCCCCCTCTCCCCCCCCTCTCCCCCCCTCTCCCCCCCCCTCTCCCCCCCCTCCCCCCCCCTCCCTCCCCCCCCTCCCCCCCCTCTCCCCCCCCTCTCCCCCCCCCTCTCTCCCCCCCCTCTCCCCCCCCTCTCTCCCCCCCCTCTCTCCCCCCCTCTCCCCCCCCTCTCTCCCCCCCCCTCTCTCCCCCCTCTCTCCCCCCTCTCTCCCCCCCTCTCCCCCCCCCCTCTCTCCCCCCCCTCTCTCCCCCCCCTCTCTCCCCCCCCTCCCTCCCCCCCCTCTCTCCCCCCCTCTCTCCCCCCCCTCTCTCCCCCCCTCTCTCCCCCCCCCTCTCCCCCCCCCTCTCTCCCCCCCCTCTCTCCCCCCCCCCTCTCCTCCCCCCCTCTCCCCCCCCCCTCTCTCCCCCCCCTCTCTCCCCCCCCTCTCTCCCCCCCCTCTCTCCCCCCCCTCTCTCCCCCCCCTCTCTCCCCCCCCTCTCTCCCCCCCCTCTCTCCCCCCCCCCCCCTCTCCCCCCACCCTCTCCACCCCCCCTCTCCCCCCCCCCCCTCACCCTCCACCCCCCCTCTCTCCCCCCCCCCCTCTCCCCCCCTCCTCCCCCCCACTCTCCCCCCCCCCCCCCCTCTCCCCCCCCCCCCCCCCCCCTCCCCCCCCTCTCTCCCCCCCCCTCTCTCCCCCCCCCCTCCCCCCCCCCTCTCCCCCCCCTCTCCCCCCCCTCTCCCCCCCCTCTCTCCCCCCCCCTCTCCCCCCCCTCCCCCCCCCCCCTCTCCCCCCCCTCTCTCCCCCCCCCTCTCCCCCCCCCTCTCCCCCCCTCTCTCCCCCCCCCTCTCCCCCCCCCTCACTCCCCCCTCTCTCCCCCCCCCCCCTCTCCCTCCCCCCTCCCCCCCCCTCTCCCCCCCCCCTCCCCCCCCCTCTCTCCCCCCCCTCTCCCCCCCCCTCTCCCCCCCCCCCTCTCCCCCCCCCTCTCTCCCCCCCCTCTCTCCCCCCCCCCTCTCTCCCCCCCCTCTCTCCCCCCCCTCTCTCCCCCCCTCTCTCCCCCCCCTCCTCCCCCCCCTCTCTCCCCCCCCTCTCTCCCCCCCTCTCCCCCCTCCTCCCCCCCCCCTCTCCCCCCCCTCTCTCCCCCCCCTCCTCCCCCCCCTCTCTCCCCCCCCTCCCCCCCTCTCCCCCCCCTCTCTCCCCCCCCTCTCTCCCCCCCCTCTCTCCCCCCCTCCTCTCCCCCCTCTCTCCCCCCCCTCTCCCCCCCCCCTCTCTCCCCCCCCTCTCCCTCCCCCTCTCTCCCCCCCCCCTCTCCCCCCCCTCTCTCCCCCCCCTCTCTCCCCCCCCTCTCTCCCCCCCCCTCTCCCCCCCCCCTCTCTCCCCCCCCCCTCTCCCTCCCCCCCTCTCCCCCCCCCTCTCCCCTCCCCCCTCCTCCCTCCCCCTCTCTCCCCCTCTCCCCCCCCCTCTCCCCCCCTCCTCTCCCCCCCCTCTCTCCCCCCCCTCTCTCCCCCCCCTCTCTCCCCCCCCTCTCTCCCCCCCCTCTCTCCCCCCCCTCTCTCCCCCCCCTCTCTCCCCCCCCTCTCTCCCCCCCCTCTCTCCCCCCCCCTCTCTCCCCCCCCTCTCTCCCCCCCCTCTCTCCCCCCCCTCTCTCCCCCCCCTCTCTCCCCCCCCTCTCTCCCCCCCCCTCTCTCCCCCCCCTCTCTCCCCCCCCTCCCTCTCCCCCCCTCTCTCCCCCCCCTCTCTCCCCCCCTCTCTCCCCCCCCTCTCTCCCCCCCCTCTCTCCCCCCCCTCTCTCCCCTCCCCTCTCTCCCCCCCCCCCCTCTCCCCCCCCCCCCCCCCCCCGCTCTTCCCCCCCCCCCCCTCTCCCCCCCCCCCCCCCCTCGATTTAAGAGATCGCCAATAAGGCCAGTCTTGTAGTGCATAGAGCTGTAGGAATTCCAACGCATGTATTGACTACTGAAGGAATGCTTACAGTAGATTGCATTTCTCAACTAGCACATTGAGGAAAGGAAGCACATTAGACTGCTTCATTTCAAAGGTGAATTGGAGCAAGGAATGGAGTACATTAAAGCGTGTAAAGAAATTCTTACGTGCAACTACAGGTTCAAATACTGTATAGCAAACATGTCATCTATATTTTGGAAATATGCGAGGTTAGCATGACATCAGTTCGATCAACCAGTGCTAACCAGTCAGCACCGCTTTTCTCATGCAGTATAAATTGTTGTTCTCTTTGAAATTTGGCATTGTTGCTCTTCGTCTTAAACTCATTAGGACAGATGCATCTCTTTTTCAGCAATTCTCAAATAGAAATGAAATAATAGCCAGATATTCTGTTTTAAGTATTAATGGTTGTGGGATCAATATTTGTCAGCTCACAGATTGTTTGGTCATTATCTTATTTCTGTTTGTGGGACCTTGTGGACAAATGTACTGCTACGCTTCCCAACATTACAACAATGACTGCATTTCAAAAATATTTAATTGGCTGTGAAATGTTTTGAGCCATCCTGAGGTAGTTAAAGATGCTGTGTAAATGCGCATGTGCGCCATCTTTTTTGTTATTTTAAATGCAGCTGAATATTTATTTTCAATACATGTTTACACAGGTCACTAGGGAAACCCTTTAGACTAAATCCATTGCCTTTAGACATTAAATTGTCTTTGTGTTCATCATTGGCAGTAATCCAGTTGTGACACTGGAGGTTTGTTAGGTGCGTTTCCTAAGCACTAACTTCAGAAAGACTATGCAAAATAAGGCAGTAGCTACATTTTTAATACAAAATTTCCCAACTAGCTACATTTTTAATACAAAATTTCCCAAGTAATTTGTCACTCTGGGTGTTCTTACGTGAGCAGTGGCTAAGGGCGGAGATACCAGTCGTGGTGCAAACAGAGCAGGTAGACCTAGATCTCTGGCTTGATTTAATTACCTCCAATGTAGTGGGTGTTGAAAATCCATAATAACTGTCTAAATCATCTTGCGAAACAGGCAGTAGTACGACACAATTTATCTGCAGGTATAGCTGAGAGGTCTCAAAAGTAACTAAGCAGCAATATCTATTCTGAGGCCAGTTGGAGTGGTAAGTAAATTGATGGGCAAACTTAATTTGCCCAAGAGTGTGTCACAAGAAATTGGTCTTCCCTGATAGGAACTCCGTGAACAAACAGGATTTTTAATGTATAGTCTTCTAAACGTTTTTTTTATCAAGTTTCACTTTTTGCTTCTTAGTTAATATCAGTTTCCTTGCTTGATGCTTCAATACCTATGTTGATTTGAGTCATCTTTAGGCTGCAGTCGATGCTAGCTGGTGCTTTTGAAACTTATTTGGAATATCGCAGATCCAACTCCATGCCTAGAATTAATAAGATTTCTGTACCACATCTTTTGACACCCTGTGAACATGAAGCTTGATGTGAATTTAACAGAGGGCTTCACAAGCATTCCCATGTTCAGGATGTCCATATCTTTTAAGTGCAAGTATGAGTATGTTAGTGTAGTAGCTGTGTTACTGAACTAGTAATCCAGAAGCTTGGCCTAATAATCCAGAGAACATTAAGTTCAAATCCAACCATGATCATTTGAATTCAGGTTTTCTTTAAAAAGAACTGAACTTTCGTGCCTTTTCCTGGTATCACCATTTGAGGGAAACTAAAGATGGGCAATTAATATGAGCCCTGCTATCCCAAGAAACAGGAAAACCTTGTTTGTTGAAGATATCTCCAGCTCAGGGTTAGATATAATAAAATGTGAGTGGGGATTATTTTGAGAGCATTCGAAGACACTGACATCAGTCCAGCAGCATTCTACAGTAACATGCATGGCTATGGAAAAGGTATGGTTATCCTCTGAGCCTCTCAGTTTCGCCAGGCATCCTCACAAGCTGCTGAACCATGTGGTTCTACATGTCACTCACTGGTTCTATGATGGTTGTTAATATTTTAAGATCCTGATGTAATCTGAACCACTTGTCTCAGGTTATGTGATAGTATTGAATGAGACACACCGATTTGTCCAGCTTGACTTAGTTCAACGTAGCTCCTTCCCAACCTCCAAATTTGAAGTCCCAGGCTTGGTGAGTTCACTTTCAAGTTTTCCGTCCCATCCTAAAAATGCGCTATTTCACTTGACCAGTGAAAATTGTAGATAAATTTTGTTCAAGATCTGCAGATAAAATGATTCAGAAGACCCAACAAGACTGAAATGGCAATGTCTCAATGCATGTTGTTTTATCAGGGGCACATCTGGATAACCAGCAGGAAAATATCAGTTTGCATAAAAGTTAAAGAATTCATTATTAACTTTAAGCAAGCAACTTGTGTGTTGCTGGCGTGCTTATTGCCCATCTCCAGTTATCCTGAGGCTTTTCTGATAGTTCCTAAAGCAAACCACCCTTGCATCTGAAAATTAACTTGACTTCTTTATAAATTGATTCATTTTTTGAGAGGTTAAATAGTGATAGTTTACAGCGTCATTTAATTCTTAATGATGGGCAAAGGCTTAAGGGAATGTCAGAATATTCTGTTTACACACAGATTATTAGAACATGGAATACATTCTTCATCAGAAGTAATTATTGAGCATGAGAGTTTAACCATTTAAAAAAGAATGAGATAAATATTTAAAAATGAAAGTATATATAAAAAAGATATGGGAAGGAATGTCCAAAGATGTGCAGGTTAGGTTGATTGGCCATGCTAAAATTGCCGTTAGTGTTCTGGGATGCGTAGGTTAGAGGGATTAGTGGGTAAATATGTAGGGATATGGGGGTAGGGCCTGGGTGGGATTGCGGTCGGTGCAGACTCGATGGGCCGAATGGCCTCTTTCTGTACTGTAGGGTTTCTAAGATTCTAAGAATGTGGAAATTATGCTAGAATAATTCTTCCAACTAAAGAACTAGCTCGCACAGGCTTACATGATTAAATGGCCCCCTTTTGTGCTGTAATTTGTGATTCTGGCAAGATTCTGATTCTTAATTGGGAGATTTAATGTAATTCGATCACGATTTGTATACTAATCAGCTATCTGCGACACAACTCTTCAGTTTTCTTTCTGTGCAGTTAATTTTTACTCAATCTGCGCTACGAGTATATACGTACTATTTCTCAAATGAGAGGGCTGGTGACTTGTTGCAAGACCTTTACTAATGGCACTTTTGAACACATTTTCCTTTGCTGAAATGAGATCATAAAATTAATTTTCTGTATAATCTGGTAAAACATATACTTCTAGTATTGGACATTATTGTATCAGTGCATTTTGTGTTGCACCTTTTAAGTTTTGTTATCATATTGATCTTTTGGTTTTGTTTAGCCTCCCTTATAGCAGAAGACCATCATACCAAAGTAACTGAAGAAGCAAAGCTATTGAAAGGTTTGTAATGTTCAGTATATTTCATGTGTTTCAACTATGACAGGGAAATCTAGATGCCCCCCCCCCGCCATCCTTCATCCACAGGTCTTGGCATCCTTCCTGTTGAGTGGTGCCCAGAGCTGAATACTCCACTAAAGCCCAATGAGTATTTTATAAAGTTGAGCATAATTTCCATCCATTCTCTTCCTCTCTTTGTAAAATATGATTATTTTTTTTAGCAACAGCTCAACTCTCACCTTCAAGGGTTTTTCTATTTACATCTCCAGGTCTTTCATTGCATCCTTTCTAAAATTATAGTTTTTTTTTGTCCTATTAAAATGTATCACTTCATTCTTCCCTTTATTCGATTTCATTGGTCATATGTCTGCTCTTTTCACCAGTCCATGCCCCCTGATATCTATACCTCATTGTTTACTACATTTTTGAGTTTTGTGTCATCTGCAAACTTTGAAATGATGCCATATATATCCAGGTCATTAATATATATCGAAAACAATAATAGTCCTCATCGCATCCCAGGAAACGTCACTGTATAGATAGATCCCTCCAGCCTGAACAGCAGCTGCTCACTGCCACTCTCTGCTTTCTGTCTCTGATCCAGTTTTGTATTCATGCTGCAAATGCCCCTTTAATCCCATTGCCAAATCTATTGTGTGGTATTTTGTCAAATGTTTTTCAAAAGTCAATATACACAGCAGCAGTGCCTTCATCAACTCGGTCTAACTTCATCGAAGAACTCAATCAAGATAGTCAAATACATAAATCCATGCTGATATTCATTTATCATTTATATATTTAGTTTCTGCAGAATGAAAAAAATGTTGACGAATGAATGTATGCTTCTGGTTCTTATTTGAAAATGTATTGTGTGAAACAATGCAGATTGCCAGTACGTATTCTGGGTCAACTTTTAATATATTGATATTATTGTGAGGAATGAGTTCCTATCCTTTTTAGGATTGTAAACTATAACAATTCAGAGTTAAAATGGCTAGTTGGTCATATCAACTACTCAAATCGTGGCTTGCAATGTTGCTATAAATACTTTGTAAAACTTGGGAAGCATTTTAGGAATTACTGTGGCTGTCACTTTGGGACTGCTTGTACTCAACACTTGAGCAGATAGCTTAGAGATCAGTGAAAGCAAGAAACTGTGTGGTTGAATTGCTGAAATGTTTGTTTGCAAGATACCAGGATCACATACCCTAATAACAGCAAAAGAGACATGAGATGCTATTGCTGTATTTATTTATGGAATCATGTACCATATCTGTCTATGAAGTAATTTCCTCCAGTTATTTTTTAAAGTCTACTGTGTCTTAGGCATGGCTTCTCCTACACTTGCAACAAATATTTATATATTGTCTTTAATGTAAAATATTTTGAAAAGCACACATCACTGAAGTGGAAATTAGCAACAGGAGTTGTGGATGAACTATACTTTATACAGTCTTCAGCTTCAAGAGGCTGGCACCTCATTTTTAGAAATGCCTGGTACTGCTCCTGGCACACCCTCCTATACTTTTCAATGATCCAGGGTTAATTCTTTGGTTTAATGTTATTAGTAGAGCGAGCAAATAGCCAGGTAATTCTGTTGTTGCTGATGGCCCTCTCGCCTTATGGATGCACAACTTTTGAGTTGCTAGATTTGTTCCAAGTCTATTCCATTTAGAACAGTGGTAGTGCCACACAATGCATTGGGGAGTATCCTCAATGTAAAGACAGGACTTCATCTCCAAAAGGACAGTGTGCTGGTCATCCTTCCAATACTATCATGGACAGATCCATCTGCAACTTGTAGTTTGGTGAGGACGAGGTTAAGTCGGACTTTCCCCTCTTTATAGAAGGCCAGCAACCGAGAGTTGGAGGTGTTAAGGAGCAATAGTACATCACATCAAACAGAAAATATTTTTGTGACTTGATTTGGAACACTTCAATGTTGTGACAAACTGATTGGAGATGTTCAAGCAGAGAGTTTTGAGAGACATGAGCTCGGATTTGTGAGGAGACATGTTCAGGACTTAGAATAAAAAGAGAAGTTGGAGATGTTCATCTACTTTGATTTAGGGGTAAAGGCTTTGGATAATTAATTTTTACAATCTGTAAGAGTTTCAGTTCAGATTCATTGTTCAAAGATTACATGAAAGCATGATCTTTTAACCATCTTGCAGTTGGATGATCTTTGATGATGATTTTTTATTGTATGCATGTGGCTTAACAAGTCGAGCCAACAGTGTGAGACTGGAACCTGAACTTCAAAAATAAGTAGCCACTTTTATGCCTAAACAGACTGCTTTTATTGAGAAGTGTCCATGTGTTTGTAATAAAAACATCCTTCATTTGCATTGAAAATGCTGATAAAACAGGTTTTGGAATTTCACCTAGATTAAGAAGGCAATGTTTTCCTTCCTTTTTAATTATTTGTATTTAATCTACAAGCCGTACTCTGGAGGAAGTGATGCATCATAGGTCCTTACAGTGCTACTCCATGTCAGGGCAACATGTCTACTATATTGATTTGTACCTCTATTTTCTTGCAAAAAAGTGTCTCCATCTTTATACTTGCTCTGGTTTATGTAACCAAAATCACAAATGAAATGTGGGGCAGGATTTTCCACGCAACTAACCACATGTTTCACAGACGCGGTCTGCCATTGGCCCGTGGTGGGATTTTCTGATCCCGCTCTTGTCAATGGGGTTTCCCGTTGAATGCACCCCTTGCCACCAGGAAACCTGCGACGGGGGTGCACCATCAGCGGGACTGGAATTACAAGACTGCAACTATGTTTATCAGAAATAAAAACAAAGATTGGTGGAAATACTCGGCAAGTCAGGTAGCATCTGTGGAAATTAACACCGAGTTAATGCTCCAGGTTAATGACCCTTCTTAGGAATCTGATGAAGGGTCATCGACTTAAAACATTAACTTCATTTCTCTCCACAGATGCTACCTGAACCAAGGGTGACATGGCGGCACAGTGGTTAACGCTGCTGCCTCACAGCTCCAGGGACCCGGGTTCGATTCCAACCTTGGGTGACCACATTCTCCTCGTGTCTGCGTGGGTTTCCTTCAGGTGCCCTGGTTTCCTCCCACAGTCCAAAGATGTGCAGGTTAGGTGGATTAGCCATGGGAAATTGCCCCTTAGTGTGCCAAGATGTATAGGTTAGGTGGATTAACCATGGGAAATGTGTGGGGTTATGGGAATTATGGGTTAGGGCAGGCAAGAGGGCTGGGTAAGATACTCTGTCAGAGAGTCGGCACAGACTTGATGGGCAGAAGGGCTCTTCTGCACTGTAGAGATTCTATGATTCGATGAAAAGAATATGGCTTTATTCTCATCAAAGAGATTACAGGAGGTAGACTAGAAACCAAAGGCCAATTAAATGTCCAAATGCTATGATCAGAAACAGCAAGAGCCAGAGCGTAAGTAAGGCAGGAGTCAGCTCAGAAATCAAGCGTTGGAGATTTGTTGTTTATTTTTCCAGTTCCAAGTCTCCTGATATATATGATAAATTAGGGACAGTTTGCTCTTGAAAAAAATGGCTTAAAATAAACTGGAGCACAACTGTCAGAAACAGAACACTTCAGTTAACAGATTGTCACCACCCTATAAAAGTGCATATAGCAGGCTTGCTTTGCGAAACAGTTGAATTGCAAACCCCTTTAGAACCAGTTCTCTTGGCTCTTGTAATGCACATTAGTCTTGATTACAGATGTTTTAAAACCTCAAATCTATTTTCAAAAGATCATGCATTTGTTTTATTTTGCCTATACAATCTAAGATGACCTGATTGCCACCATCTTGGCAAGCATCAAAATCCTATGGGCAACATTGATTTTACGATTTACGATCCACTAAGTAACTTCTCAATGTGGTTAGAATCTCCAGTGCTATGACTTAAATTTTTAAAAAGTCAGACAATTGACTTGGTTGCTTTAATCATGTGATGAGATTAGTTTTTAATGACAAAGCAACATTTAGAAGACATTACCGAGTCCAGTTTTGAAGGTGGACAGCAGGATGTGGAGATTCACAGAGTTATATTCAGTCATAAACCATAAAATCAAAATGTTGCACATTTAGAGTAAATGTAATTAGAGAGCATGTGGAAAAATACATCAAATAGGGATGCAAAGAGTTGAAGTCAAGTGTTGAAGACTTATTTATAGCTTTAGTTATAAAGTTACTCCTGTCACCTATAGAGCTTTGTATTCCTCTAATAAATGCCATGTGCTGAGAGATGAACAAATGAAACCAGAAATTCACTGGAGTCATTGTTAGTCCAAATGTAGACTCGAATTTATAAAAAGCTGTATGCTGTTTATGAAAAGTCAGGCAAAATATTTTAGGAAATTCATTTGGATTTGAAGTTTTGAAGGCATTCAAAAAATAATGAAACACTTTGTACTGCATTGTCTCTCTTATGTAGCTATTTATTAACATTTTAGTGAGAACAATTGCCCCTGCAGCATTTGCCGATTGGCTAGGAAATGACCTTATATCCCCCAAACAAAAGCATTGACTATTTTAGCAAGGCAGCTGTGTGCTAAGCTTCAGCTTGCTTACATGACCATTTGTGGAATATGACAGAAGCTGCCAACTTTTTGAGAAGAATTGGCAGTGCCCATGCATATTATTTTTTAAAGACGGTTAATGTAGTTAGAAATTCTGGCTATTGTTCTCAAAATCTTAGGAAACAGTTTTAATTTAATTGTGTGTATTTGATTTAGCTACCAATTGTCAATTTAGAAAGAAAAACGAATGACTTGGCTTTCTGCATTGAAGTGTATTGTGCCCCCACCCCTCCCACCCCCGTGTTTATAATGGACTCTTCTGTCTACTCAGAAAATCAACTAGAAGGAAAGGAATCTGACATGTCTGACACACTCAGCCCAAGTAAGGACCGGAGCAGTGAAGACACTACAGGTAATTTTTTATGATTATTGAATTAAATTGCAGAGGTATGTTTTAGGAAAAGGCTGTTTTTAATTTAAATGATCATAAATTACATTTGCAAAATACACTTTTTAAATTCCCTGATGTAGTATTCTCATAATTCTTATAAAATGAAAAAAACTCTTAGTGTCATTATTACTTAAAGTTTACTATTCTGCTTTTCCACTTAAGTGGAAATGGAATGTTTTGTGTCGAATGTAGTTTGCAAAATAAGTCCAGAACTGGCATACTTAAATGTGGACAGTGCTTGTCTTTTTCATTTCAGTTCCACTTTCTTCACACTTGTTTGTTTGTTTAAATTGTTGGTGTTTGGCAGTTGTCCTTTCCTGTTACAGAAAGTTTCTCCTAATTTTTTACAGTTCCTTGAATCTCAGATTCTATTTTGCTTTCTACCAAATTATGGAAAATAATCACTTTGTCAGGTGGCATTACTTTATGCGTACAGTCGATATTAAAATGTTTCAATGATTAGATAAGAAGCAAAACTATTCAAACTCCAGCAAATTTTTGTTTCATGAAACAAAATTATCTCTTTTTTAAATCTTAAATTTGCTATAAACTAACTTCAAAAAAGCTGACAAAGCATTACATAATACGTCTTCAAGAATTAATGATAAATTTGCTTAAACTTTATTGCTGTGCAACGCTTCTGGCAGGGCTAGGTGTAGATATTAATATTAGTGTACATTTTCACCACCTCTTAAATTATAGATGATTAGGTTATGATACATAGTTCTTTCAGGAGGTTTTGGTGTTTCTGTAAGAGATTATGTCGCATTGCTATTGCTTCATGGATTTAAACTCATATTTTTAAACCAAAAATAGATTACCAGATGGATGAACAGGAACTGAATGAATCTTTAACTAAAGTTTCATTATTGAAAGGTAAGGTTTTATTTTTTATTTTTCTAATGTATTTTATATTATTTTGTTAAATAGAAAGCACTGCTGTAGAGGTTTTCTATTCTAGAAGTGGTGCTTAGTCTTGAATAAGACCATAACTTAATTTAAGACCATACTTTCGTCATTATCATAAATTTTTGCTTGCATATTTTTAAATTTTAAATTTCATTTCCTTTCAATTTAGCCTTTAGCATTTCGATAATTATCGTACCTTAGCTACCAATGTTCACACAGCAAAGTTTTAAATCTTCTATGACAATGATTTATTCATATTAAAAATAAGGATTTTGATGTTAGTAATTAAATTCAGTTACATGTTTTCTCTAAAATGAATACAAAACATGGATATCTTAGTGTGATGGAGTGTTCATGAAGGTTGCCCCGTTATCCACCTTGCTCCATTCTACACATTTTTTGGTACACAGGTAAATTGATCCAAATCTCTCCTCTCATGCTGCTTTGAAACTTCCAAACAACAACTGTGTGCACAAATGACACCAGTCAATTTGTGTTCAGATTATTCTGCTACTGCTTCTTTGCCTGCTTATAGTGCTAGTGCAGACTCTATAAGTGACATCTAGTGTTCAG